>NC_079197.1:124139434-124439434 GCF_029499605.1 Hyla sarda
TGTAAGAACCAGTTATCGTACTATTGTATTTTTCCTTACACCCTGTTAATGTGTACTTATTTACATGCATTTCTTTTATGTATGAAAATGTTCTTAATTTTTATGAGGCTGCTACGGCTTCCTCGTAATGTTTTCTTATTGCCACCTGTTATGTTCTTCAGAAAACTAATAAAAATATATTGGAAAAAAAAAGTTTTTTCACTGTTTCTTATCGTTAACTGTTTTCAGTAAAGAAAGAAATGCACATAATATTCACCTCCTGTCTTTAATAAAAATCTATATTTTACATCATCAAGACTAGGGAAATCTCCAATTATTGGCCTATCTGACCGTCTAACTACTCCATCATATTGACGGGGACGGCATTATACAGTGCATGGCGTGTGTTTGCTGTATAGGACCGAGGGCACGCATACATTTGGCTGAATACAAGCTCCTGCCATTAAGTATGTACCCTCATCCCCATCATTCCTGTCCTAGTAAAGCGCACACACTGCACACACTGACCATTAAGTATTCCCCTTTAACTCCCCCCCCCCCCCATCATAGTACAGCACACACATGCCACACACTTTACAATGCCGTCCTCAGAGTAGCTAGACTGTCAAATGGGCTAACAAGTTCTGTATCTCCAAAACAGGTGGGGCAATCATGTGATCAACCCTCGCCTGTCTATAGATGCCACTATCCCGTTTTTTTACAAAGAGACCATAGGTCCTCTTTAAATGGGCACTGCCATTACAAAATACTTCAAAATACTTAAAAAATATTAATATGTAAAAAAATAAATAAATAAAAACATGTGACACACACATATGAATCGATCAGGCTCCAAGGGGGAGATTTATCAAAACCTGTCCAGAGGAAAAGTTGCCCAGTTGCCCATAGCAACCAATCATATCACTTCTTTCATTTTGCAGAGGCCTTGTTAAAAATGAAAGAAGCAATCTGATTGGTTGCTGTGGGCAACTGGGCAACTTTTTCTCTGTACAGGTTTTAATAAATCTCCCCCCAACTGTTCCCCAGCTCACAATCCTACCAGGCTCTGTGTCATGTGACCAATGCAGTCTTATAGGGGGAGATTTATTAAAACCTGTGCAGAGGAAAATTTGCCCAGTTGCCCATAGCAACCAATCAGATCGCTTTTTTCATTTTGCAGGGGCCTGGTTAAAAATGAAAGAACTAATAATAATCAACAACAAACATTGTGCTGAAAGGAGTGAACTCCATAAAACTTAGCTTTTAATATATATTTCTTTTAAAAGCCACCAGAGAAACATAAAGTGCTCAACAATAAATAATAAATCCGACACTAAATAATATTTAAGGTGTAAGAGAGTAACCACAAAGCAATGTGGATATTATAGATAGTTACCACATAGCCATGTGGATTTACCAAAGAAATAAATCCTAGTTAATGCTTGAATGTATATCCAACGCGTTTCAACCACAGTAATGTGGTATCATCAGGGGACCTCTTAAGAAAAAATTCCTGGTGTATACGCTGTAGTACTAAGTACACCCAGAGTAGGAATTATTTATTAACAGTGAGATATAAAATGAGAACCATAGTTACTGAGTGGGGAAGGCACCCGATACATAGTGCACCTCCTTTCAGCACAATTTTGTTGTTGATTATTATTAGTTTGATCTTCCGGGAATCATTAGGCTACATGCAGGCCGTTTACATTGACGTAGCAGTATTTGAAATAAAAATGAAAGAAGCAATCTGATTTGTTGCTATCGGCAACTGGGCAGCTTTTCTCTGCACAGATTTAGAAAAATCTCCCCCATAATGGAAATCTACGAGACCATCTTGATCCTATCGACACAGAGCATGGAGATAAACTGCAGAAGCACAATTCTCTCCCCGCTTGTTCTAAAACTCAGACACGAACAATAACAACTTTTGACATGTTTCTATGTTTTATATGACACTAGCTGAGTACCCGGCGTTGCCTGGTTTTTCCTTCCTAATCCTTGTTGGGGAGGAAAATCAACAAAGGAGGAAGCTTTTGACTTCATATCCCGTCCTCATATATTGTTGTCATATCCCAACCCCATATCCCGTCCTCATATCTCAACCTCATATCCCGTCCTCATATCCCGTCATCATATCTCGACCTCATATCCTGACCTCCTATCCCGTCCTCATATGTCGACCTCCTATCCCGTCCTCATATGTCAACCTCCTATCCCGTCCTCCTATCTCAACATCCTATCCGGTCCTCATATCCCAACCTCCTATCCCGACCTCCTATCCCGTCCTCCTATCCCGTCTTCATATACTGACCTCATATTTCGACCTCCTATCCCGACCTCCTATTTCAACCTCATATCCCGTCCTCATATCCTGACTTCCTATCCCGTCCTCCTATTTCGACCTCATATCCCGTCCTCATATCCCGACCTCCTATCCCGACCTCCTGTCCCATCATCATATCCCGTCCTCATATCCTGAACTCCTGTCTCGACCTTATTTCCCGACCTCCTATCTGGACCTCATTTCCCGTCCTCCTATCTCAACCTCATATCCTGTCCTCATGTCCCGACCTTATATCCCGACCTCCTATGCCATCCTCACATCCCGACCTCATATGCCATCCTCACATCCCGACCTCCTATCTCAACCTCATATCCCTTCCTCCTATCTCGACCTCATATCCTGTCCTGATATCCCATCCTCATATCTCGATATAGCAAGGAAAAAGTGACCTTCACACAGGTGCTCGGAAGTCCAGAGAGATCTCACAGCCAAGTGATGGAAGTGGATTAAAGTTCAAGCTTTATTGATTCATAGCAACAATAATGCGTTTTGGGGTGTACATACCCCTTCTTCCAAAATCCCGTCCCGTCCTCCTATTTCAACCTCCTACCCCGACCTCCTATCCCGTCCTCATATTCCATCCTGATATCTCAGCCTCATATCCCTTCCTCATATCCCAACCCCCTATCTCGACCTCATTTCCCGTCCTCCTATCTCGACTTCATATCCTGTCCTCATATTCCGACCTCATATCCCATCCTCATATCCCGTCCTCACATCCCAACCTCATATGCTGTCCTTATGTCCCATCCTCATATTCTGCCCTCAGGTGGGACTGATTTGTGATGAAGATATTGCAAGCTGAAAATAGAAGGGGACATTGCTTTGTGGACTGGGCGTGATTTGCAAGCCAGACTGATGTACAAAATGGGTAGATAATAAAAGCAGAGGGGCTTAAAATGCGGGCATGTCTTTGTGAGATGGAGTGTGGTTTGCAAGCTAGAGTGACACATTCACCAGGAGATGCAGAGCGGAGCTTGTGGAGTAAGGTACTAGAAGTCCCATATACTTGCATGGGACTTGAAACAAAAAACCATCTTTTATATCAGGGTATAGGTAAGGGTTAACTATCATATATTTTTATTTGACATATAAGTAATATGTGTACCAGGTATTATTGAAATATCTCCAGCCATACGGAAGTTATGTGGGAACATACATTTCCCATTGATTTGCATGGGACTTTAAACAAAAACCCTGACCCTCACAAATGGGGGTAGTTAAGGGTTAAATTAACTATCCTATATTTTAAGTGGACATATAAGTAACATGTGACCAAGTATTATCGAAATATCTCCAGCCGTTTGGAAGTTATGCAGTAACATATATTTCCCATAGACTTGTATGTGGCTTTAAACAAAAACCCTGACCTTGGCAAATGGGGGTGAGTAAGAGTTAAATCACCTATCCTGTGTTTGTTGTTGACATATAAGTAACATGTGTGCCAAGTTTCATGTTAATATCTTTAGCTGTTTGGACGTGAGGCTGGAACATACACACATACATACACACATACATACACACATACACACACACATTGAGTTTTATATAGATAGACTAGCTGAGTACCCGGCGTTGCCCGGTTTTTGCTTCCTAATCCCTGTTGGGCAGGAAAATAAACAAAGGAGGAAGCTTTTGACTTCATATCCAGTCCTCATATATTCTTGTCATATCCCAACCTCCTATCCCGACCTCCTATCTAGACCTCCTGTTCCGACCTCCTATACTGTCCTCCTATCCCATCCTCCTATCCCGACCTCCTATCCCGACCTCCTATCCCGTCCCCCTATCCCGTCCTCCTATTCCGTCCTCCTATCTCGACCTCCTATCCTGATCTCCTATCCCATCCTCCTATCCCGTCCTCCTATCCCATCCTCCTATCCCAACCTCCTATCCCGTCCTCCAATCTCGAGCTCCTATCCCGACCTCCTTTCCCATCCTTATTTCTCGACCTCCTGTCTCGACCTCCTATCTCGACCTCCTATCTCGACCTCCTATCCCGACCTCCTATCCTGATGTCCTTTCCTGTCCTCCTTTCCCGTCCTCATATCATGACCTCCTATCTCGGCCTCCTATCTCGACCTCCTATCCCATCCTCCTATCCCGGCCTCCTATGCCAACCTCCTATCCCATCCTCATATGTCGACCTCCTATCTCGACCTCCTATCTCGACCTCCTATCCCAACCTCCTATCCTGACCTCCTTTCCTGTCCGCCTTTCCCGTCCTCATAACTCGACCTCCTATCTCAACCTCCTATTTTGAACTCCTATCCCATCCTCCTATCTCGACCTCCTATCTCGACCTCCTATCCCGACCTCCTATCCCATCCTCCTATCCCGACCTCCTTTCCCGTCCTCCTATCCCATCCTCCTATTGCATCCTCCTATCCCATCCTCCTATCCAGGCCTCATATCTCGTCCTCATATCCTGTCCTCATATCCCGACCTCCTATCCCGACCTCCTATCTCGACCTCCCATCCCGTCCTCATATCCCGACGAGTAATATGTGTACCAGGTATTGAAATATCTCCAGCTGTACGGAAGTTATGTGGGAGCATACATTTCCCATTGATTTGCATGGGACTTTAAACAAAAACTCACAAATGGGGGTAGTTAAGGGTTAAATTAACTGTCCTATATTTTAAGTGGACATATAAGTAACATGTGACCAAGTATTATCAAAATATCTCCAGCCGTTTGGAAGTTATGCAGTAACATTTTTCCATTGACTTGTATGGGACTTTAAACATAAACCCCGCCCCTGGCAAATGGGGGTGGGTAAGGGTTAAATCACCTATCCTATGTTTGTTGTTGACATATAAGTAACATGTGTGCCAAGTTTCATGTTAATATCTTTAGCTGTTTGGAAGTTTTTGTGGAACATACACACATACATATACACACACACACACACACGTTGAGTTTTATATATCAAGACAAGCTGAGTACCCGGCGTTGCCCGGTTGTTCCTTCCTAATCCTTGTTGGGAAGAAAAATAAACAAAGGAGGAAGCTTTTGACTTCATATCCCATCCTCATATATTGTTGTCATATCCCAACCCCCTATCTCGACTTCCTATCCCGTCCTCCTATCCTGTCCTCCTATCCCGACCTCCTATCCTGTCCTCCTATCTTGACCTCCTAACCTGATCTCCTATCCCGTCCTCCTTTCCCATCCTCCTATTTTGACCTCCTATCTCGACCTCCTATCTTGACCTCCTTTCCCGTCCTCCTATCCCGTCCTCCTATCTCGACCTCCCATCCCGACCTCCTATCCCGTCCTCCTATCCCATCCTCCTATCCCATCCTCCTATCCCGACCTCCTATCCCGGCCTCCTATTCTGACCTCCTATCCCGTCCTCCTATCTCGACCTCCTATCCCTACCTCCTATCCTGTCCTCCTATCCTTATCTCGACCTCCTATCTCGACCTCCTATCCCGACCTCCTATCTCGACCTCCTATCCAGACCTCCTATCCAGACCTCCAATCCCTACCTCCTATCCTGTCCTCCTATCCAATCCATCTATCCCAACCTCCTATCCCGTCCTCCTATCTTGACCTCCTAACCTGATCTCCTATCCCGTCCTCCTTTCCCATCCTCCTATTTTGACCTCCTATCTCGACCTCCTATCTTGACCTCCTTTCCCGTCCTCCTATCCCGTCCTCCTATCTCGACCTCCCATCCCGACCTCCTATCCCGTCCTCCTATCCCATCCTCCTATCCCATCCTCCTATCCCGACCTCCTATCCCGGCCTCCTATTCTGACCTCCTATCCCGTCCTCCTATCTCGACCTCCTATCCCTACCTCCTATCCTGTCCTCCTATCCTTATCTCGACCTCCTATCTCGACCTCCTATCCCGACCTCCTATCTCGACCTCCTATCCAGACCTCCTATCCAGACCTCCAATCCCTACCTCCTATCCTGTCCTCCTATCCAATCCATCTATCCCAACCTCCTATCTCGACCTCCTATCCTGACCTCCTATCCCATCCTCATATCCCCTGCTCCTATCTCGACCTCCTATCCTGACCTTCTATCCCAATCTCCTATCCCATCCTCCTATCCAGTTCATCTATCCCAATCTCCTATCTCGACCTCCTATCCCGACCTCCTATGCCATCCTCCTATCCCGTCCTTCTATCGCGACCTCCTATCGCGACCTCCTATCCCAACCCGTAATATGTGTACCAGATATTGAAATATCTCCAGCTGTACGGAAGTTATGTTGGAACATACATTTCCCATTGATTTGCATGGGACTTGAAACAAAAGCCCTGACCCTCACAAATAGGGGTAGTTAAGGGTTAAATTAACTATCCTATATTTTAAGTGGACATATCAGTAACACGTGACCAAGTATTATGGAAATATCTCCAGCTGTTTTGAAATTATGCAGTAACATATATTTCCCATAGACTTGTATGGGACTTTAAACATAAACCCCGCCCCTGGCAAATGAGGGTGAGTAAGGGTTAAATCACCTATCCTATGTTTGTTGTTGACATATAAGTAACATGTGTGCCAAGTTTCATGTTAATATCTTTAGCTGTTTGGAAGTTTTTGTGGAACATACACACATACATACACACACACACACACACGTTGAGTTTTATATATCAAGACAAGCTGAGTACCCGGCGTTGCCCGGTTTTTCCTTCCTAATCCTTGTTGGGAAGAAAAATAAACAAAGGAGGAAGCTTTTGACTTCATATCCCATCCTCATATATTGTTGTCATATCCCAACCCCCTATCTCGACTTCCTATCCCGTCCTCCTATCCTGTCCTCATATCTCGACCTCCTATCCTGTCCTCCTATCTCGACCTCCTATCCCGACCTCCTATCCCGTCCTCCTATCTTGACCTCCTAACCTGATCTCCTATCCCGTCCTCCTTTCCCATCCTCCTATTTTGACCTCCTATCTCGACCTCCTATCTTGACCTCCTTTCCCGTCCTCCTATCCCGTCCTCCTATCTCGACCTCCCATCCCGACCTCCTATCCCGTCCTCCTATCCCATCCTCCTATCCCATCCTCCTATCCCGACCTCCTATCCCGGCCTCCTATTCTGACCTCCTATCCCGTCCTCCTATCTCGACCTCCTATCCCTACCTCCTATCCTGTCCTCCTATCCTTATCTCGACCTCCTATCTCGATCTCCTATCCCGACCTCCTATCTCGACCTCCTATCCAGACCTCCTATCCAGACCTCCAATCCCTACCTCCTATCCTGTCCTCCTATCCAATCCATCTATCCCAACCTCCTATCTCGACCTCCTATCCTGACCTCCTATCCCATCCTCATATCCCCTGCTCCTATCTCGACCTCCTATCCTGACCTTCTATCCCAATCTCCTATCCCATCCTCCTATCCAGTTCATCTATCCCAATCTCCTATCTCGACCTCCTATCCCGACCTCCTATGCCATCCTCCTATCCCGTCCTTCTATCGCGACCTCCTATCGCGACCTCCTATCCCAACCCGTAATATGTGTACCAGGTATTGAAATATCTCCAGCTGTACGGAAGTTATGTGGGAACATACATTTCCCATTGATTTGCATGGGACTTTAAACAAAAGCCCTGACCCTCACAAATGGGGGTAGTTAAGGGTTAAATTAACTATCCTATATTTTAAGTGGACATATCAGTAACACGTGACCAAGTATTATGGAAATATCTCCAGCTGTTTTGAAATTATGCAGTAACATATATTTACCATAGACTTGTATGGGACTTTAAACATAAACCCCGCCCCTGGCAAATGAGGGTGAGTAAGGGTTAAATCACCTATCCTATGTTTGTTGTTGACATATAAGTAACATGTGTGCCAAGTTTCATGTTAATATCTTTAGCCATTTGGACGTGATGCTGGAACATACACACATACATACATACATACACACAAATACACACACACATACACACACACAAATACACATACACACACACACACACACACACACGTTGAGTTTTATATATATAGATTTCAAAAGTTTTGTTTTCTCCTCTGACAGGTACACATTAACCAACTGAATTGCTTCATAATAAATCATTTTGGTAGTAAAGATATATAATATGGATCATGTGTTAGACAATAGGCAAGGTTTAGCTAGAAATATATAAGGCCAGCAAAAAAAAAAAAAAAAGCAAGAGTTCTCCAGGTTCCCTAGGTATCCATCAATAAACGATATACTTCATGCTGTTTACATGATATAAGATGCAATGCAATTTCTCCAACTGCACTTCTATATTGTTAGTGATTTTTGATCATTTTAGTATAATGTTGGCTGAAAAGCTCTTCTTAGTATTGTTAGTTTTCTGCCCCAGACAGACTTGATGTTTTTCCTTTATGTTCAGATTGCCTAAAATCTGTTTGATCTATCTATCTAGCTATCATCTCACTATCGATCTATTTATCTATATCTATCTATGGATCTATTTATCTCTATCTTACTCCTATCTATCTATCTATCTATCTATCTAACCAAAGATGTTCCAGACCTTGCAATGCCTGCTGTTCTGTTCACACAGAGGCATATACACAGTGTAGGGTCCGTCCCAGAATGAGGTCACCTTACCGTGGTGGGACGGTCCACGCTATTTGGCGCCAAATTTGCAAGCTAAGTACCTCATATTTTCATAGTTTCATATCTTCATTTATTGCATTACAGCTGTATAGCTTTTCATGTTCTATCTATATACTCATGTTTTATCTATATACTCATGTTTCATCTATATCTTTGTGCTAGCAGTGTGCTGCTGTATTCTCTTGTTGCTATCTATCTATCTATCTGTTTGTCTGTCTATCTGTCTCACTATCAATCAATTTATCTCTATCTATCTCCTATCTATCTCACTATCGATCTATTTATCTCTATCTATCTATTTCACTATTGATCTATTTATCTATCTATCACCTATGCCTAAAGAAAAATGTTAAGGATTAGTCTACTCATTTACAAAACACTCACAGTCCTATTTGTCCAGGACCCTCTTATTTTCCACTTGCCAATAAATGATTGTATGTACAGTTGTTGTGTTAGAAATGAAGTTCCTCAGTTTGTCCACTTGGTGTCAGGGACTGCACAGTAGAAGAATTTGGGAGCTTTCACCCTTTCCATCTTGATGCAGGTTCTATAGGAAAAATAGAATCTCTATATAACTTAAGTCACCTTGCCATCCTAACCTAACATTATCATTATTATTACAAAACAATTACAAAATAACCCATGTAAAAGTGCCCTTAGCCTGCACTGGTCTGTGGTGCACAATGATGTTTTATTCTGATTTGAATAAAAGATTATTTATGACTATTAGAATTAGAATGCATCAAACTTGCTTTAAAAAATGTTCTTAGACCTTAAAAAAAAATTTGGTCTAGAATTTTCTCAGAGTGTGGAAAACATTAAAATCTTGGCATAGTTGGAATAATTTTCCAATCTCTAAGTTAAATGTGGTTTAAAACTTTTGATTTTTGTCAGAACTTTTTGTCCACAATAGACTTTTCAAATAAAATAATTTTTATAGATAGTAATAGAAAAATAAAACTTTCTTCCCCCTGTACTATTCATCACTAGTCAAGGGAAAAATTCGGATTGAAGTTACTGTTAACTTACCTGTAAGAGAGAAGGGTGTGAGAGAGGTGGAGGAGGAAAGAAGGAAGGGAGGAGGAAGGGAAGAAGGGAAGGAGGAAGGAAAAGAAGAAGGAAGGAATGTGGGCAAACAAAATGAAATAGAGAGGGATGGAAGGAAGGAGAGAAGGAGAAGAAAAGGAAGGATGAGGGTGGAAGGAAGAAGGAAGGAAAGGAAGGGTTGGATGAGGTTGGAAGGAAGGATGAAGTGAATGAAGGAAGGAAGGAAGAAAAAAAGAGGAAAGGAAAGAGAAGAAGGGAAGGAAGGAAGAGAGGAGGGAATGAAGAAGGAAATGAGGAAGGAGGGAAGGAAAGGAGAAGAAAGGAAGGATAGAGGTGGGTGGAAGGAAGAAAGGAGGGAGGGAGGGAAGGAAGGAAAGAGAAAATGTGGGAAGGAAGTAGCCAGGGAGGGATGGAAGGAAGGGGGGCATAAATTAGGGGAAAGGAAGGAAGGGAAATAAGGAAGGAGATGAAGGATGAAAAGAAGGAGGAAGCAAAGGAGGGTGGGAGAAAAGAAGGAGGAGGTTGACAGGAAAAAAAGAGGAGTGAAAGCAGGAAGGAAGGAGGGATTGAGTAAGGTATTGAAGGAAGAAATTAGGGAGGGGTGAAAGGAAGGAAGAAGAGGAAAGAAAATAAATGAAAGGAAGGAAGGTAGGTAGGAAGGAAAGAAAGAACAAAAGTGAAAAATGAAAATAAGAGCAAAAAAAGGAAAGCCAAATATAATATCTCCCTGATGGCAGTGATAATATCTACCCCCATGATGAGGATCTCTAAGGGGTTATACCAGCCTGTCTCCTCATGATACCCTCAGCACCTCCTATACAGAACAATATCCAAGGATGTCCCCTGCTCCATGCTAAGTCATGATACTTCTGTCATAAGGTGTATTCAATTATACAGCATACAGGGGGGGGGGGGGGGGGGTCATGAAAACCCTGCATGTTCCAAGTGTATGTTCAATTGAAATGAAGTAGCTATAGATGATTGAGACGTCTGACAAGGCTTCAGACATCATACAGGGGTTTCATTAGCTGTATATGACATATGGCGGTGTTAGCAGAGTGCATATCTAGTACATTGCTGTTGTATTTACCCTGGTACCATATGTAATGTTTTTCTGACCTGAAATCTTGTTGACTGCCCTTGACCTTAGCTCGTCTTTTAACTCTGTCAATGCCTTTCATTTTATTTCCTCCCTCCTCCTGACTTCTGTTGATCAGACCTTAGTCCTTATTGACTGGTTTCTATAGCAACAATCACCATTGAACATATAGAGGTCTCTGGTTAACAGAGCCGCTATAGGTGAAGATCACACCACATCTTGTTTTTATGAAACATGGACTTACATTTCAAGAAGCTCTAAAGTGACTATTAATATTCTTAATACTCTAGATAGCCAAAACTATTCTATATAAGCTGCCAAACACTCCTGTACACTATCAGCAAACACTATCATAGAGGTATAACCTAAAGCTTCTAGACCCCAGGCCCAATTTGTTCTCAGCCTCCCATTTACCAATTCTACTTTGCAGTGACATTAGTCATTTTACCCAAAAATTCACGGCAAAACAGGAATAAAAATCATTGTGTGAAAAAATTGAAGAAAAAACGCAATTTTGTAACTTTTGGGGGCTTCCGTTTCTACGCAGTGCATTTTTCAGTAAAAATGACACCTTCTCTTTATTCTTTAGGTCCATATGGTTAAAATGATACCCTACTTATATAGGTTTGATTTTGTCATACTTCTGGAAAAAATCATAACTACATTCTATATTCTGACCCCCTATAACTTTTTTATTTTTCTGCGTATGGGGCGTTTTTTTGCACCGTGATCTGAAGGTTTTATTGGTAACATTTTTGTTTTGATCGGACTTTTTAATCGCTTTTTAATTATTTTTTAATGGTATCAAAAGTGACAAAAAATATGCTATTTTGGCCTTAGGATTTTATTTTTACATGTATGCCATTGACCGTGCGGTTTAATTTACTAAATACTTTTATAGTTTGGACATTTACACACGCGGTGATACCACATATGTTTATTTACACAGTTTTTTTTATGGGAAAAGGGGGGTGATTAAAATTTTTATTGGGGAAGGGGTTAAATCACATATATTAACACTTTTTTAGGGGGGCTATAACACTGCACACACTGATCTTTTACACTGATCACTGGCATGTATTAACATGCCATTGATCAGTGTTATCAGCACTTGACTGCTCCTGCATGGATCTCAGGCACAAAGCAGTCATTCGCCGATCAGACACCGAGGAGGCAGGTACTGATCCTCCCAGTGTTCTGTAAGCGGTTTGGGATGTCGCGATTTCATCGTGGTGGTCCCGAACAGCCCGACTAAGCTGCCGGGATACTTTCAGTTTCACTTCAGACACAGCGGTCAACTTTGATCGCTGCGTCTGAAGAGTTAATACAGGGCATCACTGCGATCGGTGATGTCCTGTATTAGCCGCGGATCCCGGCCATTGATGGCCACCGGGACCTACCAGATATGACGTGGGGTCACCGCGTGACCCCTCGTTATATCGCGGGAGCCAGCGCAGGACGTGGATATACATCCTGCGTCATTAAGGAGTTAAGGACAAAGCCCCTTTTCCCCTTAAAGGGGTACTCCACCCCTAGACATCTTATCCCCTATCCTTTGGAAGATGTCAGATCGCCGCTGTGCCGCTGCTGGGGAGCCCTGGGATCGCTGCTGCGGCACCCAGCTATCATTACAGCACAGAGCGAGTTCGCTCTGTGCGTAATGACGGACGATACAGGGGACAGAGCCGCGTGACGTCATGGCTCCACCCCTCGTGACATCACGGCCCGTCCCCTCAATGCAAGTCTATGGCAGGGGGCGTGATGACCTCCGCGCCCCATCCCATAGACTTGTATTGAAAGGGGCGGACCGTGACGTCACAAGGGGCAGAGCCGTGACGTAACGATGCTCCGGCCCCTGTATTGCGCGTCATTACGTGCAGAGCGAACTCGCTCTGTGCTGTAATGATAGCGCAGTGCCGCAATGGGGATCCCGGGGCTCCCCAGCAGCGGCACCGCGGCGATCTGACATCTTATCCCTTATCCTTTGGATAGGGGGATAAGATGTCTAGGGGCGGAGTACCCCTTTAAGCACCAGAGCGTTTTTTGCACATCTGACCACTGTCATATTTAAGCATTAATAACTCTGGGATGCTTTTACTTTTCATTCTGATTCCGAGAATGTTTTTTCGTGACATATTCTACTTTATGTTAGTAGAAAATTTTTGTCCATACTTGCATCATCTCTTGGTGAAAAATTCAAAAATATTTTGAAAAAATTGAAAATTTAGCATTTTTCTAACTTTGAAGCTCTCTGCTTGTAAGGAAATAGACATTCCAAATAAATTATATTTTGATTCTCATATGCAATATGTCTACTTTATGTTTGCATCCTAAAGTTGACATGTGTTTACTTTTGGAAGACATCAGAGGGCTTCAAAGATCAGCAGCAATTTCCAATTTTTCACAAAACTTTCAAAATCTGAATTTTTCATGGACCAGTTCAGTTTTGAAGTGGATTTGAAGGGCCTTCATATTAGACATACTCCATGAATGACATAAAAAATGTACCACTCAAAGTATTCAAAATGATATTCAGTAAATGTGTTAACCCTTTAGGTGTTTCACAGGAATAGCAGCAAAGTGAAGGAGAAAATTCTAAATTTTAATTTTTTACACTTGCATGTTCTTGTAGACCCCGTTTTTGAATTTTTACAAGGGGTAATAGGAGAAAAAGCCCCCCAACATTTGTAACCCAATTTCTCTCAAGTAGGGAAATACCTCATATGTGGATGTCAAGTGTTCGGCTGGCGCAGTAGAGGGCTCAGAAGGGAAGGAGCAACAATGGGATTTTGGAGAGTGAATTTTTTTAAAATGGTTTTTGGGGGGCATGTCAAATTTAGGAAGCCCCTATGGTGCCAGTACAGCAGAAAAACCCCACATGTCATACCATTTTGGAAACTACACCCCTCAAGGCACGTAACAAGGGGACCAGTGAGCCTTAACACCCCACAGGTGTTTGACGACTTTTCGTTAAAGTCGGATGTGTAAATGAAAAGAAAATTTTTCACTAAAGTGCATTTTTTTCCCCAAATTTACCATTTTCACAAAGTGTAATGGGAGTAAATGCCCCCAAAATTTGTAACCCCATCCCTTCTGAGTATGAAAATACCCCATGTTAGGACATAAAAGGTTCTCCGGGCAAACTACAATGCTCCGAAGAGAAGGAGTCACATTTTGCTTTTGGAAAGCACATTTTACTGAAATGGTTTTTGGGGGGCATGTCGCATTTAAGAAGCCCCTATGATGCCAGAACATCAAGAAAAACCCCACATGGCACACTATTTTGGAAGCTAAACCCCTCAAGGAATGTAACAAGGGGGACAGTGAGCCTTAACACCTCACAGGTGTTTGACGACTTTTTGTTTTAAAGTTGAATGTGTAAGTTAAAAAAAAAATTCACTAAAATGCTGTTTTTTCCCCAGATTTTACATTTTTACAAAGGGTAATAGGAGAAAATGCCCCCAAAATTTGTAACCCCATTTCTTCTGAGTATGGAAATACCCCATGTGTGGACGTCAAGTGCTCTGCTGGCGCACTACAATGCTCAGAAGAGAAGGAGCGACATTGGGCTTATGGGAGAGAGAACTTGTTTGGAATGGAAGTCAATGGCCATGTGCGTTTACAAAGCCCCCCGTGGTGCCAGAACAGTGGACCCCCCACATGTGACCCCATTTTGGAAACTACACCCCTCACAGAATATAATAAGGGGTGCAGTGAGTATTTACACCCCACTGGCATTTTACAGATCTTTGGAACAGTGGGCTGTGCAAATGGAAAATAAAATTTTTCACTTTCACAGACCACTGTTCCAAAAATCTGTCAGACATCTGTGGGGCGTAAATGCTCACTGTACCACTTATTACATTACATGAGGGGTGTAGTTTCCAAAATGGGGTCGTATGGGGGGGGCATTCATTGTTCTGGCACTGTGGGGGCTTTGTTAACACATGTGGCTTTTCTCTTCAAAAGCCCAATGGCGCTTCTTCTCTTCTGAGCATTGTAGTTCGCCGCAGAGCACTTTACATCTACATATGGGGTATGTTCTTTAGGGTAACACCAGCATTTAAGTGAAAAAAAATGTTTACCCTGTAAATTCACATGGGGGGCAAACCTCCAGCTGTTTCAAAACTACAACTTCCAGCATGCACTGACAGACCATGCATGCTGGGAGTTTTACTTTTGCAATAGTTATTGGCACACTGGTTGGAAAACCTTCAGTTAGGTTCTGTTACCTCACTCAGTATTTTACAACCAGTTTGCCTCCAGCTGTTGCTAAACTAAAACTCCCAGCATGTACTGATCACCAAAGGGCATGCTGGGAGATGTAGTTATGCAACAGCTGGAGGTACGCAACTACAACTCCCAGCATACCGAGACAGCTGTTTGAGCATGCTGGGATTTGCAGGTTTGCAAAATCTGGAGGGCGACAGTTTAGAGACCACTGCACAGTGATCTCCAAACTGTGGCCCTCCAGATGTTGCAAAACTACAAATCCCAGCATGCCCAGACAGCAAACTTCTGTATGGGCATGCTAGGAGTTGTAGTTTTGCAAGATCTAGAGGGCCACAGTTCAGAGACCATTGCATAGTGATCTCCCAACTGTAGCCCTCCAGCTGTTGCTAAACTGCAAATCCCAGCATGCCCACACAGCAAACAACTGTCTGGGCATGCTGGGAGTTGTAGTTTTTCATCATTTGGAGGGCTACAGTTTAGAGACCACTGTATAGTGGTCTCCAAACTGTAGCCCTCCAGATTTTGCTAGGCAACTCACCGGCTTCTGTAGGATCCAGGGAGCCGCATCGCCGTCCTCTGCTGCCGCCGATCACCGCCCGCTGCCGCCGATCGGTAAGTGGTCCTTCGGCGTCGGTCACCGTCAGTTCCCCCGCTCTGTCCGGACTACAGTGGGTGTGCAGAATGGGGGAACCAAAAGTTAACCCCCCCCCACCCCTGATCTGCTATTGGTTGTCGCTTCTGAACGACCAATAGCAGGGATAGGAGGGGTGGCACCCCTGCCACTTCACTCCTATCCCTTCAGGGGGATCGTGGGTGTTTTGGACAACCCCAATCCCCCTTATTTTCTGGGTCACTGGAGACCCGTATGACCCGGAATCGCCACAAACCGCCGATGTGAATTCACCGCCAACATGGGGGGGTCTCAGGACCCCCCTGGGCATTTGCTAGATAGATGTCAGCAGTCACCCCGGTCGGGAACCAAAATTTCCACGGGCGTACAGGTGCGCCCTTGGTCCTTAAGTACCAGGGCATCAGGGCATACCTGTACTTCGGTGGAAAACAATTGTTTTCTTTTTAAATCAAATGGTGCCAGAAAGTTAAACAGATTTGTAAATTGCTTCTATTTAAAAATCTTAATCCTTCCAGTACTTAACAGCTGTGTATGCTCCACTGGAAGTTCTTTTCTTTTTTAATTTCTTTTCTGTCTGACCACAGTGCTCTCTGCTGACACCTCTGTTCATGTCAGTAACTGTCCAGAGCAAGAGGAAATCCCCATAGCAAACATCTCCTGCTCTGGACAGTTCCTGACATGGACAGAGGTGTCAACCAAGAGCAATGTGGTCATACAAAATAAAATCAAAAAGAAAAGCACTTCCTCTGTTGTATAAAGCAGCAGATTAGTACTGGAAGGGTTCCGATTTTTAAATAGAAGTAATTTATAAATCTATTTAACTTTCTGGCACCAGTTGATTTAAAAAAAAAATCCACCGGAGTACCCCTTTAAGGGGTTAAGAAGGATGTCCGTGTAACTAGTAAATTAGAAGTTACCACAGCAGCCAAAATTTGGTGCTTGTTTTTGATTTACCTTACAGTTATATTGACATTTTTGTGACCACATAAAAAGCAGCCATTTTGGTTGTCATGTATAGATCAACCTCTCAGTAACTTATTATGAGACTGTCCCTTTGTCAGCATGTTTAAGTCAATAACAAAGTGGCAGCCACAGTGTTACCCTCTCCATGCAGCCATTATTGATGTGCAGCCGTTTTTCACGGTACTCCAAATTAAGAGGTTTATCTAATTTATAAAATCCAATTGAAGTACCGTATTAGGTAGAGAGGGATCCTGGTTTAGGATTCTTATCTAATAGTCAAAGTAGCAACTAAAAGCATCAATATTGCTGAAATAGGACTAAAACTTAGGGTAAGATTTATCAAAACCAGTGCAGAAGAGAAAGTTGCCCATAGCCAGAGGGGTACCTAGTGCCCTTTGAGCACAGGCAAAGGGCTGTATCAGCGATCTAGTCCAACCACCAGGCCCCCCACCCCTGGACGCGTGCTTCAACGGCCCCCTTGCAATAAATTTAAATTTAATGACTCACAATTGACGTCTTTCTGATCTGTGTCATCCTCTTTTATTTTCTTCTCCATCTATATCTCTGGATCTGACCATCATGTCGACTTCTCCAGGCAAAACTTTGTTTCTTCAGCATCTGTAGGGCTCCGCATTTTTCCAGTGCCTTCTACTCCTCTACACAATCTATAGGCCCCCAAATTATGATAACTTTTCTTGCACAGAAAAAGTTGGTAGAATGGAAGGTCTCCCCATTAACTAGGTACATCCCCTCACAGTGGACAGGTAGTTATGTCCCACAGCAGTTAGTTTCCTTATTATGGAGTTCTCCATATAGGCACATATATAGGCAGGTAGGTAAATACATCCTTAGGTAGGTAGATCCACCCACCCCCTGTCACCTATGGGCAGGGAAGGAATGCACACTATTCTCGCCCACTCCCCTATCCCTGCGTACTTACGTACCCACCCTAGGCGACGGGTCTGTAACCATGGTAACAGTCCCTCCCTAGAGAAGTGAGGGACGTAATTGTCAAAACAATAAAATACAATAATACAGACTCAGGTCAAGGAAAAGTAGGGAACAGACAGACTAACAAAGCAAAACTAACACACTCACTCAACAAGTCAATGTCCCCTTTCCGCATCAAAAGCCAGGAATTGTCAGAGTGAACTCCGGTAAACTCTGTAAATGAGTTCAAAAGGGGTCTGGATGCATTTTTGGAGAATAATAACATTGATGGTTATGTATACTAGATATTTAGGGACAGCATGTTGATCCAGGGATTTATTCTGATGCCATATTTGGAGTCGGGAAGGAATTTTTACCTCTAATATGAGGGTTTTTTGCCTTCCCCTGGATCAACTCAGTAGGGACTCATTAGGGATATAGGTTGAACTGGATGGACTCTGGTCTTTTTTCAACCTTA
This sequence comes from Hyla sarda, assembly GCF_029499605.1. Lineage (NCBI taxonomy): Eukaryota > Metazoa > Chordata > Amphibia > Anura > Hylidae > Hyla > Hyla sarda. The sequence continues at coordinate 124,157,732 of NC_079197.1, forward strand.
CGAACTATGTTACTATGTTATGTTACAAAATTGCTAATACCAGGGAGAAGTCGAGAAGTCAAGCCAAAAGTCAAAGATGCCGGGTTAACAAGAATAAACAGGAATAAATTGCTAGCTACTGGAGTTGACTCTTTCACAGGCATTGAATGAGAGTAAACTGCCAGCTTAAATAGGCAACCCTGCATGTGCTCTCATGAAAAGGTCAGCTGACCAGCCAGTCAGCTAAGAATAACCCAGCAACAAAAACAAACAAAGAACCTGTCAGAACCTTTTAACCCTCTAGGTTCTGACACCCCCCAAGAATGAAAATATGTTGGTAGGAAGGTAGCCAAGTAAGTAGCTAGCTTTGCAGGTAAGTAAGAATGTAGCTAGCCAAGTAGGTTAATGGGCAGGTAGCCAATTAGCTAGGTAAATAAGTAAATAGCTCTGCAGATAGGTATCCAGGTAGATAGGTAATTAGCTATGTAGGTAGGTAGCTTGGTACGTTAGTGGGTAGATATGAAAATAAGTAGGTAGTTTGGTAAAAAAAATTAAGGTAGGTAGGTAAAAATGTGGGTAGGTAGTTGGTAGGTAGCCAGGTAGGTAGCTAACTTAGCAGGTGAGCAGGTATGTAGTAAGCTAAGTAGATAGGTAGCCAATTAGCTGGGTAGATAAGTAGGTTGTTGTATAGGTAGGTAGCTAGGTACATAAGTAGGTAGGTAAAAAGGTAAGTAGGTAGGTAGGTAAAAATGTGGGTAGTTAGGTAGGTAGCCAGCTGCAGTATGAAGGTTGGTAGCCATGTAGGTAGCTATGTAGGATAGTAGCCAGTTAGGTAGCTATGTAGACAGGTAGCCAGCTGCTCATCCTCTCCACCCCCACCTCCAACTTCAATAGAAAGCAATATAATCTGTTCACAGATTTTCCTCTGCAGAAATTAGCAATTTACAGTATCTGATATTACCTGGACAGACTACATGAATCAAACACATATGGCCGTGAGGTAAGTGATTATTGTGAAGCCATGACCAAAGGCATTCTTTAAACATAATCTGTATTTTATAATCAATATTTGTGTTATTTGTAAAATGAAAACAAAAGTTTGTTAGTTTGTGGACTTTAAAAAGGCTCTATTTGCATATATGAATATGTGCTGTAAGATTTATTACAATGTAGAGACTAGGAGAGGGTTAACTACAGGTGTCCTACCAAAGGTGTGATACATAGCACATTAATAACAGACATTTCACCTTGGCTGCTTCTTTTCTTACTACTTCAATTCCTCCTGGTATTCATTTAAGGTGTGAGTACACCTTCTGTGTTTCCAGATAGTAGCACAATAATGCCAAGAATCACACAAATAAGGGGAAAATGCTGGCTGTGTATTATTTATTAGCAAGCCCTATCCTACCAGATAGGCACTGCTTAGAACATTATAGCAATTTTAGTAATAGTAACATTGTGTTATCCATGTGAGATACATAGAGTAAGCTAGAATAAAATATGCAACAATATCTGTAACCAACATAACATAAAGACTGTGGCTGGTTTCACACAGCTGTATTATCTACAAATATAGGGGCTCTATGGTGATCTAAGTTTGGTTCATTGGAACTAGAGTTATAGCTATAAGGGTATGGACATAGCAGTCACCGCATGACCTTTCTGCCATATAGAAAGACACCCAGTATTACGGATGGCAAATGTTACTGATTTAGCATTGCAGGTATGAAAACGCTAAAATGTATCTGTATTATGGCTGTGACAGGGAAACTGACAGCCGGTGCAATCGCACTAAACCCAATACACATGTTTATAGTGCAAGTGAATTGGATTCAAAGGAGGTATCACTTACCAGTTCCAGAGTTACCCTTTAGCCTCCATTTCTAATAGCCAGCTTTGCGCAGTGGAGGTAAGAAACAGCTCTCTTAGCAATGGAGGCTATTATATAAAATTCATCAGTGTTATCGGCATTCTGCTTCTCTAGCCTGCAGGAGCAAGCTGAAGAAGCAGAGAGAAGATTGGACAGAGGCATGTAGGGACGGCAGATTGGGACCCCGCTACCTCTGCCCTTTTTTAACCACTTTAGATGCTGCAATCATCTTTCATCATATCACTGCCCACTGCCTGTTGTTAGAAGAATTCCATCTCTAGCAGCAGGGACAAAGACCAAGACAAAAAAAAACAGGAAGTGGAAGACACATCCCTGATTTAGACAACTAACTTTTAGTCACAAATTTTGGTGGCCCGAGGAAGTTAATGGTAATATCCTGTTAGCTTTATGTATTGTCAAGTTTTGATCACTGAATGTAACTGCAATGGTTCATGTAGTTACAGCATTATATTTAGCTATTCAAGTTAGGCTGGTTCCAAATGAGTGTAATAAGAGGGCATTTCTGAGTCTGTATTACAGCCTAAGGTCCCATCCTGACTGTGGATCTAGTCACCTGAACTGACAGCATCATAGATCCTTATGATAGATCCCCATAGATCCCTGTGAATGTGATGCTGTCAGTTCATATCATCAGACTTGCGGTAGTGCTGTGACTTACTGCTGTAATACAGACACAAAAATTTGGCTGCATTTGGCTCATAAAAAATCTGGTCTATTGTTCTTGTGTGATGTTTATATTATTTTGGAGCTGGATTTTTTTTAATGACTGTATGATCTGCTCACACAGCTCTGCAGCATGCACATTATACACACACACAGCACTGCAGCATGCACATTATACACACACAGCACTGCTGCATGCACATTATACACACACAGCACTGCAGCATGCACATTATACACACACAGCACTGCTGCACACACGGCCCTGCTAAACACAAACACAGCTCTACTGCATCCATATACACAGCTCAGCTTTACATACAGGTAGAAGAAAGATGATACCCAGCACTCACCAGTAATGCACAGTGAAGATTAATTATGCCATAGTGTAGTGCAAGGATGCCTTTCGGCGTGGGAACCTTCCTCAGCTGTCTGTCTGCCTATCCCATGCCTGCTCCCACGCTGAAATGCGTCCTTGAGTAAAGAAAACGGTCCAGCACAGGTTTGCAGGTAAAAAACAGCTTCTTCTTTTATTGGGTCAGTTCCGACAAGACAAATAAATAAGCCGACGCGTTTCGGACCTACACTCGGTCCTTAGTCATGGCATGACTAAGGACCGAGTGTAGGTCCGAAACGCGTCGGCTTATTTATTTGTCTTGTCGGAACTGACCCAATAAAAGAAGAAGCTGTTTTTTACCTGCAAACCTGTGCTGGACCGTTTTCTTTACTCTGTGCATACATCTGGTCAGGGACGCTGCTGATCAGGCCCGCGCACAGGTGCAGGGAGGAGGAGGTGAGCTGTCGTTCTGATTTACGAAACGCGTCCTTGTACTACACTATGGCATAATAATTCTTCACTGTGCATTTCTGGTGAGTGCTGGGTGTCACCTTTCTTCTACCTGTGGCTTTACCCTACCTCGTGCACCGCTGCAGATTCCACAGAAGTGTTGATATATCCCTATTTCAAACAGCTTTACATGCACACACAGCTGTGCTACACAAGCACACATGACCCTGCTACACACACATACCACATACACACACAATTCTGCTATACTAACACTGGCATGTTGGCTGCACCAATATACATGTCACGATGCCGGCTGGCAGGAGGTGGATCCTCTGTGCCAGAGAGGGATTGGCGTGGACCGTGCTAGTGGACCGGTTCTAAGTCACTACTGGTGTTCACCAGAGCCCGCCGCAAAGCGGGATGGACTTGCTGCGGCGGTAGTGACCAGGTCGTATCCACTAGCAACGGCTCAACCTCTCTGACTGCTGAAGATAGGCGCGGTACAAGGGAGTAGACAGAAGCAAGGTCGGACGTAGCAGAAGGTCGGGGCAGGCAGCAAGGATCGTAGTCAGGGGCAACGGCAGGAGGTCTGGAACACAGGCTAGGAACATACAAGGGAACGCTTTCACTGGCACAATGGCAACAAGATCCGGCGAGGGAGTGCAGGGGAAGTGAGGTATACATAGGGAGTGCACAGGTGAACACACTGATTAGAACCACTGCGCCAATCAGCGGCGCAGTGGCCCTTTAAATCGCAGAGACCCGGCGCGCGCGCGCCCTAGGGAGCGGGGCCGCGCGCGCCGGGACAGGACCGACGGAGAGCGAGTCAGGTACGGGAGCCGGGGTGCGCATCGCGAGCGGGCGCCACCCGCATCGCGAATCGCATCCCGGCTGGAGGCGGTATCGCAGCGCACCCGGTCAGTGGATCTGACCGGGGCGCTGCGGGAGCGAGAGTGTAGCGAGCGCTCCGGGGAGGAGCGGGGACCCGGAGCACTCGGCGTAACAGTACCCCCCCCCCTTGGGTCTCCCCCTCTTCTTGGAGCCTGAGAACCTGAGGACCAGACTTTTATCTAGGATATTGTCCTCAGGTTCCCAGGATCTCTCTTCAGGACCACAGCCCTCCCAGTCAACCAAAAAGAAGGTTTTTCCTCTGACCTTTTTGGAGGCCAGTATCTCCTTTACAGGAAAGATGTCTGAAGAACCGGAGACAGGAGTGGGAGAGATAAGTTTAGGAGAGAAACGGTTGATGATGAGTGGTTTAAGAAGAGAAACGTGAAAGGCATTAGGAATACGAAGAGAAGGAGGGAGAAGAAGTTTATAAGAGACAGGATTAATCTGGCACAAAATTTTGAAAGGACCAAGATAGCGTGGTCCCAATTTGTAGCTGGGAACACGGAAGCGGACATATTTAGCGGAGAGCCATACCTTGTCTCCGGGAGAAAAAATGGGGGGAGCTCTTCTTTTCTTATCAGCAAACTTCTTCATGCGTGATGAAGCCTGTAAGAGAGAATTTTGGGTCTCTTTCCATATGGTGGAAAGATCACGAGTTATTTCATCCACAGCGGGCAAACCAGAGGGCAAGGGAGTAGGGAGGGGGGGAAGAGGGTGACGGCCGTACACCACGAAAAATGGGGATTTGGAAGAAGATTCAGAAACTCTGAAGTTATACGAGAATTCGGCCCATGGTAGAAGATCTGCCCAGTCATCCTGGCGGGAGGAAACAAAATGCCGTAAATAATCACCCAGGACCTGGTTAATTCTTTCTACTTGCCCATTGGATTGAGGATGATAAGCAGAAGAAAAGTTTAATTTAATCTTGAGTTGTTTACAGAGAGCCCTCCAGAATTTTGACACGAATTGGACGCCTCTATCCGAGACGATCTGCGTGGGCAACCCGTGAAGACGAAAAATGTGTACAAAAAATTGTTTTGCCAACTGAGGCGCAGAAGGAAGACCAGGAAGAGGGATGAAATGTGCCATCTTGGAGAATCGATCAACGACCACCCAAACAACAGTGTTGCCACGGGATGAGGGTAAGTCTGTAATAAAGTCCATACCAATCAGAGACCAAGGTTGTTCGGGAACAGGCAGAGGATGAAGAAGACCAGCGGGCTTCTGGCGAGGAGTCTTATCCCGGGCACAGACAGTGCAGGCCCGCACAAAATCAACAACATCCGTCTCCAGAGTCGGCCACCAATAGAAACGAGAGATGAGTTGCACGGATTTCTTGATGCCCGCATGGCCTGCGAGATGGGAGGAGTGACCCCATTTGAGGATTCCGAGGCGTTGGCGTGGAGTGACGAAGGTCTTCCCTGGAGGAGTTTGCCTGATGGAGGCTGGAGAAGTGGAGATCAGGCAGTCAGGAGGAATGATGTGTTGCGGAGAGAGCTCTACTTCCGAGGCATCCGAGGAACGAGAGAGAGCATCGGCCCTGATGTTCTTATCGGCAGGCCGAAAGTGAATTTCAAAATTAAATCGGGCAAAGAACAGAGACCACCTGGCCTGGCGAGGATTCAGCCGTTGGGCAGACTGGAGATAGGAGAGATTTTTGTGATCGGTGTAAATAATAACTGGAAATCTTGATCCCTCCAGCAGATGCCTCCATTCCTCAAGTGCTAATTTAATGGCTAGTAGCTCTCGATCCCCGATGGAGTAGTTCCTCTCCGCCGGAGAGAAGGTCCTAGAAAAAAAACCACAAGTAACAGCATGCCCGGAAGAATTTTTTTGTAGAAGGACCGCTCCCGCTCCTACTGAGGAGGCATCTACCTCCAATAGGAAGAGTTTAGATGGGTCAGGTCTGGAGAGCACGGGAGCAGAAGAAAAGGCAGACTTGAGCTGTTTAAAGGCGTCTTCCGCTTGAGGAGGCCATGACTTAGGATTGGCATTCTTTTTGGTTAAAGCCACGATAGGAGCCACAATGGTGGAAAAATGTGGAATAAATTGTCTGTAATAATTGGCGAACCCCAAAAAACGTTGGATAGCACGGAGTCCGGAGGGGCGTGGCCAATCTAAGACGGCAGAGAGTTTGTCTGGATCCATTTGTAGTCCCTGGCCAGAGACCAAGTATCCTAGGAAAGGAAGAGATTGACATTCAAACAGACATTTCTCCATCTTGGCATAAAGTTGATTGTCACGAAGTCTCTGAAGAACCATGCGGACATGCTGGCGGTGTTCTTCTAGGTTGGCAGAAAAAATCAGGATATCGTCCAGATACACAACAACACAGGAATATAAGAGATCACGAAAAATTTCATTAACAAAGTCTTGGAAGACGGCAGGGGCGTTGCACAGGCCAAAGGGCATGACCAGATACTCAAAGTGTCCATCTCTAGTGTTAAATGCCGTTTTCCATTCATCCCCCTCTCTGATGCGGATGAGATTATAAGCACCTCTTAAGTCCAGTTTGGTAAAGATGTGGGCACCTTGGAGGCGATCAAAGAGTTCAGAGATAAGAGGTAGAGGGTAGCGGTTCTTTACCGTGATTTTGTTAAGACCGCGGTAGTCAATGCAAGGGCGTAGGGAGCCATCTTTTTTGGACACAAAGAAAAATCCGGCTCCGGCAGGAGAGGAGGATTTGCGGATAAAGCCCTTTTTTAAATTTTCCTGGATGTACTCAGACATAGCAAGAGTCTCTGGGGCGGACAGAGGATAAATTCTGCCCCGGGGTGGAGTAGTGCCCGGGAGGAGGTCAATAGGACAGTCATAAGGCCTGTGAGGAGGAAGAGTCTCAGCTTGTTTTTTGCAAAACACATCAGCAAAGTCCATATAGGCCTTAGGGAGACCGGTTACAGGGGGAACCACAGGATCACGGCAGGGAGTACTGGTAACCGGTTTAAGGCAGTCCTTGAAACAAGAGGTACCCCAACTCTTGATCTCCCCTGTGGACCAATCCAGGGTTGGGGAATGGTGTTGAAGCCAGGGTAGTCCAAGGAGAATTTCGGAAGTGCAATTGGAGAGGACCAAAAACTCAATTCTTTCGTGATGAGGTCCGATGCACATTAGGAGGGGTTCCGTGCGGTAACGCACGGCACAGTCCAATCTTTCATTGTTAACGCAATTGATGTAAAGAGGTCTGGCGAGACTGGTCACTGGGATGTTGAACCTGTTGATGAGAGAGGCCAAAATAAAGTTTCCTGCAGATCCGGAATCCAAGAAGGCCTTAGTGGAGAAGGAGAAGGTAGAGGCAGATATCCGCACAGGCACAGCAAGACGTGGAGAAGCAGAGTTGACATCAAGGACTGTTTCACCTTTGTGCGGAGTCAGCGTACGTCTTTCCAGGCGGGTAGGACGGATAGGACAATCCTTCAGGAAGTGTTCGGTACCGGCACAGTACAGGCAGAGATTCTCCATGCGGCGTCGTGTCCTCTCTTGAGGTGTCAGGCGAGACCGGTCAACTTGCATAGCCTCCACGGCGGGAGGCACAGGAACGGATTGCAGAGGACCAGAGGAGAGAGGAGCCGGGGAGAAGAAACGCCTCGTGCGAACAAAGTCCATATCCTGGTGGAGCTCCTGACGCCTTTCGGAAAAACGCATGTCAATGCGAGTGGCTAGATGAATGAGTTCATGTAGGTTAGCAGGAATTTCTCGTGCGGCCAGAACATCTTTAATGTTGCTGGATAGGCCTTTTTTAAAGGTCGCGCAGAGGGCCTCATTATTCCAGGAAAGTTCTGAAGCAAGAGTACGGAATTGCACGGCGTACTCGCCAACGGAAGAATTACCCTGGACCAGGTTCAGCAGGGCAGTCTCAGCAGAAGAGGCTCGGGCAGGTTCCTCAAAGACACTTCGAATTTCCGAGAAGAAGGAGTGTACAGAGGCAGTGACGGGGTCATTGCGGTCCCAGAGCGGTGTGGCCCATGACAGAGCTTTTACAGACAGAAGGCTGACTACGAAAGCCACCTTAGACCTTTCAGTAGGAAACTGGTCCGACATCATCTCCAAGTGCAGGGAACATTGTGAAAGAAAGCCACGGCAAAACTTAGAGTCCCCATCAAATTTATCCGGCAAGGATAGTCGTAGGCCTGAGGCGGCCACTCGCTGCGGAGGAGGTGCAGGAGCTGGCGGAGGAGATGATTGCTGAAGCTGAGGTAGTAGCTGCTGTAGCATCACGGTCAGTTGAGACAGCTGGTGGCCTTGTTGCGCTATCTGTTGTGACTGCTGGGCGACCACCGTGGTGAGGTCGGCGACAACTGGCAGAGGAACTTCAGCGGGATCCATGGCCGGATCTACTGTCACGATGCCGGCTGGCAGGAGGTGGATCCTCTGTGCCAGAGAGGGATTGGCGTGGACCGTGCTAGTGGACCGGTTCTAAGTCACTACTGGTGTTCACCAGAGCCCGCCGCAAAGCGGGATGGACTTGCTGCGGCGGTAGTGACCAGGTCGTATCCACTAGCAACGGCTCAACCTCTCTGACTGCTGAAGATAGGCGCGGTACAAGGGAGTAGACAGAAGCAAGGTCGGACGTAGCAGAAGGTCGGGGCAGGCAGCAAGGATCGTAGTCAGGGGCAACGGCAGGAGGTCTGGAACACAGGCTAGGAACATACAAGGGAACGCTTTCACTGGCACAATGGCAACAAGATCCGGCGAGGGAGTGCAGGGGAAGTGAGGTATACATAGGGAGTGCACAGGTGAACACACTGATTAGAACCACTGCGCCAATCAGCGGCGCAGTGGCCCTTTAAATCGCAGAGACCCGGCGCGCGCGCGCCCTAGGGAGCGGGGCCGCGCGCGCCGGGACAGGACCGACGGAGAGCGAGTCAGGTACGGGAGCCGGGGTGCGCCACCCGCATCGCGAATCGCATCCCGGCTGGAGGCGGTATCGCAGCGCACCCGGTCAGTGGATCTGACCGGGGCGCTGCGGGAGCGAGAGTGTAGCGAGCGCTCCGGGGAGGAGCGGGGACCCGGAGCGCTCGGCGTAACAATACACACACCTCTACCCCCAACAAATACCTTTACAACTTTGTTGCACCCATATAAACATGCATCTCTGCTATACCAACACACATTCAGCTCTGCTGCACCAACACACACAAATGCACACACATTGGCCCTGATTTACTAAAGTCCAACCGGACTCGGTTTATGCACCTAAATTTTTGTTGCACCATCCGTGCGACTAATTCTGCACCCAGAAAAATTTACCAAAAAAAATGGACGTGTTCACGAAAAAAGCAGAAATTACTCGGAGTATTTCCAAAAACACTCCTGAAAAAGCGTGTGTTTGGCTCACAGAATAACTGACAGCCAATAGGATGTGTAAAAACTACCAAAAGCTGGTGATTTTGACAAAGGCACAGCTTAACATGGTGGGGGGTGCTTATCCCATTAACGACCATGGATGTCTATGCTCGTCCATGTACCGTTAACGGGGTATGATGCGGGCTCCCGACTCGAGCCCGCGTCACACCGGCCAGCCCCCAGCTGATTCCTGTAGCTGAGGGTCGGCGTTAATAGCCGACATGCAGCGATCGCCGCGGCCGGCAATTAACCCTTTAGATGGACGCTGTCAAAGTTGACAGCAGCATCTAAAGGTGCATTTATTCTGTCCCTGGTGGTCCAGTGGGTTGGATCTCCCCCCCCCCCCCGCAGCGCCATCTCAGGAGGGGGGGGATCCACTGTGAAGGCTTACCTCTCCTTTCATGCCGACTCTGGAGGGCCAGGCTTTATCAATTGAGTGCAGAGCACACAGATCAATGGGATTCTATGGAACCCCATTGATCTGTATGAGGAATCAAATGATTCCTCCTAAAAATCCCCTAAGGGTACTAAAAGTGTGGAAAAATAGAAAAAAAAAGGTTAAAAACACACACACATTAACCCCTTCCTTATAAAAAGTTTAAATCACCCCCCTTTTCCCAAATTCCATATAAAAATATATAAACATAATAAAACGTGGTATCGCCGCATGCGTAAATGTCCGAACTGTAAAAATATATTGTAAATTAAGCCACACAGTCAATGGCGTATGCACAAAAAATCCTAAGTCCAAAATAGCGTATTTTTTGTCACTTTTTATACCATAAAAAAAGGAATAAAAGGCGCTCATGGTACCAATGGTACCAATTAAAACTTCAGATAGTGGCACAAAAAATGAGCCCTCATACCACCCAGTACGCAGAAAAAAAATAAGTTATAGGGGTCAGAAGAGGACAATTTTAAATGTATAATTTTTTGTGCTGTGTTTGATGCTGAATTTGAGTTGCAATCCACTGATTTTGGCAATACGTATGATACGGGCAGGTTTTATGAACTGTGCCTATTGTAAAAGGTGCAGAAAAAGGTGCAAAACCACCGAAAAGTGTCTAAACTACTCCAGCCAGACTTAACTTAGCTTTTTGGTGTACGTAAAGAGTAAAATTTCAGAAAATGTGACCTGCACAAAATATATCAAATGCTCTGCGACCATTTAATACATTTGGTGCTCCTACACATTGCAGGAAGAATTAAACGCCACACACAACTTTGTAGTTTTTCCTATTTGCTTTAGTGAATATCTTGCATAAATTCCCAATTTCTTTAGTATGAATTGCCAAAAATAGAAAAATACTAAATAAATCAAAGTAAATCACCCAAGGTGCACCTTCTTGCGGACACGCTAGACACTCTTCAAGCTGCAGGAAATTACCTGGACAGCCTTCCTCTCACGAAGGGGAAGAGAGTGGAGCTTGCATCGACACTATGTAACTCTGTTCCCCTTCGTGAGAGGAAGGCGGTCCAGCTAAAGGGAGCCCGGATATGGGCTGAAAATTTCCTGCAGCTTGAAGAGTGTCTAGCGTGTCCGCAAGAAGGTGCACATTGGGTGATTTACTTTGATTTATTTAGTATTTTTGCAGCGCAAACTCCTAGCGGGAGACTCACCGTAACACACCAGTGCGAACGTCCCCTAAAAACACTACACTACACTAACACATAATAAAGAGTAAAACACTACATATACACCCCCTTACACTGTCCCCCCCCCCCCAATAAAAATGAAAAACGTATTGTATGGCAGTGTTTCCAAAACAGAGCCTCCAGCTGTTGCAAAACAACAACTCCCAGCCTTTCCGGACAGCCACTGACTGTCCAGGCATGCTGGGAATTTAGCAACAGCTGGAGGCACCCTGTTTGGGAATCACTGGCATAGAATACCCCTATGTCCACCCCTATGCAAGTCCCTAATTTAGTCCTCAAATGCGCATGGAGCTCTCTCACTTCGGAGCCCTGTCGTATTTCATGGAAACAGTTTAGGGCCACATATGGGGTATCTCCGTACTCGGGAGGAATTTAATTTTTCATTTGCACAGCCCACTGTTCCAAAGATCTGTCAAATGCCAGTGGGGTGTAAATACTCACTGCACCTCACTGCACCACGGGGGGCTTTGTAAACGCACATGGTCCCTGACTTCCATTCCAAACAATTTTTTTCCCAAAAGCTCAATGGCGCTCCTTCTCTTCTGAGCATTGTAGTTCGCCAGCAGAGCACTTCACGTCCACACATGGGGTATTTCCATACTCAGAAGAAATGGGGTTTCACATTTTGGGGGGCATTTTGTCCTATTACCCCTTGTAAAAATTAAAAATTTGAGGGAAAACTAGCATTTTAGTGAAAAAAAAAATATTTTCCCATCCAAATTTAACGAAAAGTCGTCAAACACCTGTGGGGTGTTAAGGCTCACTGGACCCCTTGTTACGTGCCTTGAGGGGTGTAGTTTCCAAAATAGTATGCCATGTGGGTTTTTTTTTTTTTGCTGTTCTGGCACCATAGGGGCTTCCGAAATGTGACATGCCCCCCAAAAACCATTTCAGAAAAACTCAATCTCCAAAATCCCACTGTCGCTCCTTCTCTTTTGAGCCCTCTACTGCGCTCGCCGAACACTTGACATACACATATGAGGTATTTTCTTACTCAAGAGAAATTGGGTTACATATTTTAGGAAGATTTCTCTCCTTTTACCCCTTGTAAAAATTCAATAACTGGGTCTACAAGAACATGCGAGTGTAAAAAATGAAGATTTAGAATTTTCTCCTTCAATTTGCTGCTATTCCTGTGAAACACCTAAAGGGTTAACAAACATTTTGAATGTCATTTTGAATACTTTGAGGGGTGCAGTTTTTATAATGGGGTTATTTGTGGGGTATTTCTAATAAGAAGGCCCTTCAAATCCACTTCAAAACTGAACTGGTCCCTGAAAAATTTTGATTTTGAAAATTTTGTGAAAAATTGGAAAATTGCTGCTACACTTTGAAGCCCTCTGATGTCTTCCAAAAGTAAAAACATGTCAACTTTATGATGCAAACATAAAGTAGACATATTGTATATGTGAATCAATATATAATTTATTTGGAATATTCGTTTTCCTTATAAGCAGAGAGCTTCAAAGTTAAAAAAAAAAATATTTCACCAAGAAATGATGCAAGTATCGACAAAATTTTACCACTAACATAAAGTAGAATATGTCACGAAAAAACTTTCTCGGAATCAGAATGAAAGGTAAAAGCAACCCAGAGTTATTAATCTTTAAAGTGACAGTGGTCAGATGTGCAAAAAATGGCCAGGTCCTACAGTGAAAATTGGCTGGGTCCTTAAGGGGTTAAAGGGGTACTCCGGTGGAAACTTTTTTTTTTTTTTTTTAAATCAACTGGTGCCAAAAAGTTAAACAGATTTGTAAATCACTTCTATTAAAAAATCTTAATCCTTCCAGTACTTTTTAGGGGCTGTATCCAAAAAAGAAATGCATTTCCTCTGATGTCATGACCACAGTGCTCTCTGCTGACCTCTTCTGTCCATTTTACGAACTGTCCAGAGCAGGAGAAAATCCCCATAGCAAACATATATTGCTCTGGACAGTTCCTAAAATGGACAGAGATGTCAGCAGAGAGCACTGTGGTAATGACATCAGAGGAAATGCATTTCTTTTTTGGATTTCTCTTTAGTATACAGCCCCTAAAAAGTACTGGAAGGATTAAGATTTTTTTAATAGAAGTGATTTACAAATCTGTTTAACTTTCTGGCACCAGTTGATTTATAAAAAAAAATAAGTTTTCCACGGGAGTACCCCTTTAATTCTTTCTGCTGTTTGGACTTTAAGGGAGTGGTGAGCTCTCACTACAAACACATTACACCCACCCAGGTGTGAACAGGTGACTGTGAATACATTTTGGTACTGTGCTCCTACACATTACCAGCACACAAAAAAAGGTGTCGAAAAATGCTTCACTTGCACCTACAATGATAAATGCGCCATATTGTTTCATATATGTTGCTGAGCACAATATAAAACGCCTGTTAGAGGAGTTGTCAGAAATAGTGTTGCTCGCGAATATTCGCAATTCGAATTTCATTCGCGAATATCGCATATTCGCGAATTCGCGAATATTCGCGAATATAGCGCTATATATTCGTAATTACGAATATTGTTTTTTTTTATATTTTTTTTATTTTATTTTTTTCACAGTACACATCACAGTGATCATCCCTCTCTGCTTCCAGCTTATGTGGTGTAAGAAGGCTCTAATACTACTGTGTGAGACCGGCGTGCGAAATTTCGCATATGCGAACATTTGCATACGCTAATTTTCACATATGCGAATTGTCGCTTGCGCTAAATTTTGTGCATGCGAATTTTCGCATATGTTAATTTTCGCACACGCGAATATTCGCATATGCGAAAATAAAACAAGCATATTACGACTATGCGAATATTCGCGAATATGACGAATATTCGTCCATATATTCGCGAATATTCGCGAATTCAAATATGGCCTATGCCGCTCAACACTAGTCAGAAATCAGCAGATGTAGAACGGGTGTAAAAGAAGTCATTATCAGGAGAGACAAGAGGTTTATTAAACAGCCTGGAGGAAGTGGAGAACGCTGGAGCGATAGACAATAGCACTATGTATACCAGTGTTTCCCAACCAGGGTGTCTCCAGCTGTTGCAAAACAACAACTCCCAGCATACCCGGACAGCCTTAGGCTGTCCGGGCATGCTGGGAGTTGTAGTTTTGCAAGAGATGTGACACCCTGGTTAGGAAACACTGCTAATGTTGGGAGTTGTGCTAGGGCATGCTGGGAGATGTAGTTCTGCAACAGCTGGAGGCACCCTGGTTGGGAAACAATGCTAATATTGGCAGTGGCAGTGTTAGGAGTTGTGCAAGGGCATGCTGGGAGATGTAGTTCTGCAACAGCTGGGGGCACCCTGATTGGGAAACACTGATATTATTGGGAATTGTGCTAGGGCATGCTGGAAGATGTAGTTCTGCAACAGCTGGAGGCACCCTGGTTGGGAAACAATGCTAATATTGGCAGTGGCAGTGTTAGGAGTTGTGCTAGGGCATGCTGGGAGATGTAGTTCTGACACAGCTGGGGGCACCCTGGTTGGGAAACACTGTTAATATTGGGAATTGTGCTGGGGCGTGCTGGGAGATGTAGTTCTGCAACAGCTGGAGGCACCCTGGTTGGGAAACAATGCTAATATTGGCAGTGGCAGTGTTAGGAGTTGTGCTAGGGCATGCTGGGAGATGTAGTTCTGCAACAGCTGGAGGCACCCTGGTTGGGAAACAATGCTAATATTGGCAGTGGCAGTGTTAGGAGTTGTGCTAGGGCATGCTGGGAGATGTAGTTCTGCAACAGCTGGAGGCACCCTGGTTGGGAAACACTGTTAATATTGGGAATTGTGCTAGGGCATGCTGGGAGATGTAGTTCTGCAACAGCTGGAGGCACCCTGGTTGGGAAACAATGCTAATATTGGCAGTGGCAGTGTTAGGAGTTGTGCTAGGGCATGCTGGGAAATGTAGTTCTGCAACAGCTGGAGGCACCCTGGTTGGGAAACACTGATGTATATGGTGCCAATAGGGGAGGGAGCGAACCGGAGTGACCCATAGCACTTCTCACAACTGTCAGCGATGTTTGGGCTGATTGTCTCTGTTGGCTTTTTATCCATATGTTTAGCATTTTGTCCATATTTACAGATTTAAAATTGCTGAAATATTACAAGACAGGACGATGCCTGATCACACCATATCTTGAATATGTTTTACAAGAAGTAGTCAGGGCCTGTTCACCTCAGTTTTCTTCACTTTGGTCAAGTTGGTCGGGAATAAACCCATCGATCCCATTGATTTCAAGAGGATGTAGTTTTTACAAAATAAAATTTTTTCAGTCCAATACTCTGGTTGAACTTAATAAATGTGTGTCCTTTTTCACCCATATGTTGTAACAGCATAATCCAATGACCTAAATCAAAAATTATTACAATAAAGACAGTTGCAAACAGGCACATTTTAGCAGCCATTAAATTCCTATAAATCTGCCTAGGATCATAATTTTATACTCTTTCTTTAAAGGGGTTATCCAGGAAAAAACTTTTTTCTATATATATATCTATCAACTAGCTCCAGAAAGTTAAACAGATTTGTAAATTACTTCTATTAAAAAGTCTTAATTCTTTCAGTACTTATTAGCTTCTGAAGTTGAGTTGTTCTTTTCTGTCTAAGTGCTCTCTGATGACACGTGTCCCGGGAACCACCCAGTTTAGAAGCAAATCCCCATACCAAACCTCTTCTACTCTGTGCAGTTCCCAAGACAAGCAGAGATGTCAGCAGAGAGCACTGCTGCCAGACAGAAAACAACAACTCAACTTCAGCATCTGATAATTATTGAAAGGATTAAGATTTTTTAATAGAAGTAATTTACAAATCTGTTTAACTTTCTGGAACCAGTTGATAGAAATTTTTTTTTTTTCCTGGAATACCCCTTTAATAGCATCAGGACTTTTGTTTGTATTGGAAACTGTGATGGACCCGTTGTATGATGGATCCAAAGGATTGATAATGGAAGCCATCATGTTGCCATGATTTTAGTTGACAGTTCTTTCTTATTTGGCAACATGCAACCTTGTTCTTGCAATCAAAATTATGGACTCCACATTAAAGGGGTCCTCCGGTGGAAAAATTTTTTTTTTAATGAACTGGTGCCAGAAAGTTTAATAAACTGGTGCCAGTTTTGTAAGTTGCTTCTATTAAAAAATCTTAATCCTTTCCAGTACTTATTAGCTGCTGTATCCTACAGAGGAAATTCTTTTCTTTTTGGATTTATTTTCTGTCTGACCACAGTGCTCTCTGCTGACACCTTTGTCCATATCAGGAACTGTCCAGAGCAGGAGAGGTTTGCTATGGGGATTTTCTCCTACTCTGGACAGTTCCTGACATGAACAGAGGTGTCAGCAGAGAACGGTGTGGTTAGACAGAAAATAAATTAAAAAAGAAAATAATTTTCTCTGTAGTATTCAGTTGCTAATAAGTACTTGAAGGATTAACATTTTTTAATAGAAGTAATTTAGAAATCTGTTTAAATTTCTGGCACCAGTTGATTTAAAAAAAATGTTTTTCACCGGAGTACCCCTTTAACACTCCGACAAAGCCTATTATAAGTCAATAAGGTCCACTGGAGGCCCTTTTGGATCCACCTTCTGGTGGATTTAGTAATGCATTATGGCTTTTGCTTATAAAAAAAAAAAAAAAAAACATAACACAAATGTGACCAGATCCTAAGCCGATCAGTTTCATCTTCATCACTTTTATTCATCACGGAGGTCAGTGAATAAAATACCACTTACAGATTTTCTTCTACCATTTCACAACAGGAGCATTAAGCAGAGATATGTGTAGTCCTCATAGCTAAAAGATCAACATTCTCCGTCTCTACCTGTATTTACTTTTCTGTAAACACCAAAGAATAGTGGATTTCTAAAAGGCCAATATAATCTCACGAGGATACAAGTTTTAAAGTGATATGTTCTTCGTGACAGCTTCTGTAGTAGGTATCTGACATCTGTTTGGTTATACTTGCACAGTATCATGCTGCTACATGGCTAACTTGGCTCAATTCCTAAAGAACAATTCTACAGGTATAGATACATATGTAGGTATAGAAATAAAGGGACTTTATCAAAGGCCTATTCTCAAAATAAGTCATTAATATCTAAATTGTGGGGACTGACACTCAGTAACCCTGCCGATCAGCTCCTTGTGAAGTGTCACGCCCCCTCACAGCTGTCACGCCCCCTCCCATAGACTTGCATTGAGGGGGCGGGGTGTGACGTCACACAGGGCGGAGTCGTGATGTCACTATACTCCAGCTCCGTGGTCGTCACGATTCACACTCGGAGCCTCCAGCGCTGCGGAGAGCTCACAAAGGTGGGTGCTGAATGACAGATGTATTAGGGCCGGAGTACCCTTTAACCCCTTAACAACGCAGGACGTATATTTACGTCCAGCACCGGCTCCCGCGATATGAAGCGGGGCGGTGCTGCGACCCCGCATCACATCGCGTCGGTCCCGGTGCTCATCAACGGCTGGGACTCGCGGCTAATACCACACATCACCGATCGCGGCAATGTGCGGTATTAACCCTTTAGAAGCGGCGGTCAAAGCTGACCGCCGCTTCTAAAGTGAAAGTGAAACTATCCCGGCTAGTCAGTCGGGACCGCCACAGTGAAATCGCGGCGTCCCGAACAGCTTACAGGACACCGGGAGGGCCCTTACCTGCCTCCTCGGTGTCCGATCCACGAATGACTGCTCCGTGCCTGAGATCAAGGCATGAGCAGTAAAGCGCCGATAAAACTGATCACAGGCGTGTTAATATCACGCCAGTGATCAACATGAGAGATCAGTGTGTGCAGTGTTATAGGTCCCTATGGGACCTATAACACTGCAAAAAAAAAGTTTAAAAAAAGTGTTAATGAAGGTCATTTAACCCCCCTTTTACCCCCATTTCACCCCCCTTTTACCATAAAAAATAATAAAACAGTGTAAATAAAAAAAAAATAAACATATGTGGTATCGCCGCGTGCGTAAATGTCCGAACTATAAAAATATATCATTAATTAAACCGCACGGTCAATGGCGTACGCGCAAAAAAATTCAAAAGTCACTTTTTATACCATTAAAAATGAATAAAAGTGATCAAAAAGTCCGATCAAAACATTAGCTCTCATACCGCCCTGTACGTGGAAAAATAAAAAAGTTATAGGGGTCAGAAGATGACATTTTTAAACGTATAAATTTTCCTGCATGTAGTTATGATTTTTTCCAGAAGTCCGACAAAATCAAACCTATATAAGTAGGGTATCATTTAACTGTATGGACCTACAGAATAATGATAAGGTGTCATATTTACCGAAATATGCACTGCGTAGAAACGGAAGCCCCCAAAAGTTACAAAATGGCGTTTTTTTTCTTCGATTTTGTTGCACAATTATTTATTTCTCTGTTTCGCCGTGAATTTTTGGGTAAAATGACTAATGTCACTGCAAAGTAGAATTGGTGTTGCAAAGATTAAGCCATTTTTAGGTGGAAAATTGAAAGGGTTATGATTTTTAAAAGGTAAGGAGGACAAAACGAAAGTGCAAAAACTGAAAAACCCTAAGTCCTTAAGGGGTTAAAGATGCTGGCGGGCACTGTATGTGATAATTACTGTCTAAATATGGTCACTGTCTGGAGTACAGCAACACTAAATCTGGTGATCCTGGGTTTAAAATGCAAACACACATAGCCCCCCACCCCTGACATGTTTCACTCCGTAAGGCTTCTTCAGGGGTCTGGGGCTAATGGCTCCTTCACCTTCGTATCAATGAATAGCCCTTTAAAAGTGGCCTCTCCAATAGCCAAATTTTTGCTTCAATTGCTATACCTCCTACTTTGCAATATAGTTTAGAGAAAGTACCTCTTTACATACACATTACCAATCTGCACTGGTGCCCTCATTCATACATAGATCTATGTGGGTGCATTACAGATCCAGAAGGACTTGCTTGAACAAGTAAATGCTTCAATATTTCCAGATTATAATAATGGGATTTTACATTTAAACTGCACAGTTTGTTTCACTTATCAGTGTTTCCAAGGGGGACACCAATTTATTTGCGTTCAGGATTGGGCGCAGTAATGTTCAATGTATACACGCACAGTTCTTTCATGTTGAAAACCTCTGAAGGATACAAGAATTTTTTCCGTTTTGCCCACCCAACCTAGGGGTCCCTGATGTCTTATTAAGATAGCCTGATCAACACTATGATCTAACTTACACAGGAACAATTCAGTCTATAAGCAGAATTCACCATCTCATTACTACCCCGCTGCGTTTCCAAGTAAAGAGTCAAATCCCTAAGGACAGCGAAGAGTAATTATTTTCGGGAAATCTACAACTCTCATATGGGAACGAGGAAGAAAAAGTGAGCAAAGCATATTACTAGTAGTAATGGCAGCACAGACACAGGCCACAAAGAGCTAATGCATGGAAATAATTCCCCAGACAATCCTTAATGAAATCGTGTACTAAACTGCGTTAACTACCGGTGGTCAACAGCTACTAACTAGATTACATGCTAATGATCGTCACTTAGAAAAGCAGAATTCCTAAGAGAGATGTGGAGCCGTCCACATAATGAAATGGTGGTTTACTTCCTCCATCAACCCAGTGCAGTGATCCCTCAACATACGATGGTAATCCGTTCCAAAAGGACCATCGTTTGTTGAAACCATCGCATGTTGAGGGATCCGTGCAATGTAAAGTATAGGACAGTGGTCTACAACCTGCGGACCTCCAGATGTTGCAAAACTACAACTCCCAGCATGCCCGGACAGCCAATGGCTGTCCGGGCATGCTGGGAGTTGTAGTTTTGCAACATCTGGAGGTCCGCAGGTTGAAGACCACTGGAAGAGGAAGTTGTACTCACCTGTCCCCGCCGCTCTGGACTGTCACCGCTCGTCACCGCTGCCCTGGATGTCGCCCTCCATCGCTGTCGCCGCGTCCCCGGGGTGTCCCCGATGCTCCGGCAAGGCCTCTGCTTCCCCGGCAACCGCGATCTACGTCGCCGCCATCAAGTTGTTACGCACGCTGCTCCTATTGGATGACGGGACGGCGTGCGCAGCGACATGATGACGACGATGGAGAGGGCCGACGATGCAGGGGATCCCGAAGAGGACGCGCCGGAGCCCTGAGGACAGGTAAGTGATCGTCAGCGGACCACACGGGGCACCATAAATGGCTATCCGGTGGCAGCTGAAGCAGTCTGTGCTGCCAGATAGCCGTTTATGCGATGGCCCCGACATACAAAAGCATCGTATGTTGATTCTGCCTTCAACATGCGATGGCCTCTGAGAGGCCACCGTATGTTGAAATGATCGTATGTCCGGACCATCGTAGGTCAGGGGGGTCACTGTATGTTCTAGTGTGGGACCTGTAAGTGAAGCAAAGACCCACAAACATTGCGGCCAAATACCGTGTGCACATGTTACTCAAGTAGGCAATCCTTCTCAGACTTCTTAAAGGGGTACTCTGCCCCTAGACATTTTATCCCCTATTCAAAGGATAGGAGATAAGATGTTTGATCGCGGGGTCCCACCGCTGGGATCCCCTGCGATCTCGATGCAGCACCTGGCATTCTAAAAAGTATGTTTAGAACGCAGCAGGAGACATCACTCCACACCCTCTCCTTTCAGGTCTATGGGAGGGGGCGTGATGCCCCCTCCCATAGCCATAAATGGATGGGGCGTGGTGTGACATCACAAGGGGGCATGGCGTGACGTCACATGCTGGGAGTTGTAGTTTTGCAACATCTGGAGGTCTGCAGGTTGAAGACCACTGGATTGACAGGCGGTGATGATGAAGGGGGGGATGTGGAATGATGACAGGGGGATGATGGCAGGCGGTGATGATGAAGGGGGCGTGGGATGATGACAGGGGGATGATGACAGGCAATGATGATGAAGGGGGGGTGGGATGATGACAGGCGGTGATGATGACAGGCGGTGATGATGACAGGCGGTGATGATGAATGGGGGGATTATGACAGGCGATGATGATGAAGGGGGGATGATGACAGGCGGAGATGATTAAGGGGGAGATGATGAAGAGGGGGGGATGATGACAGGGTGATGATGACGGGGGTGTTAATGACGGGGGTCTGGATGATGACAGGGGGGATAATGTATTTTCCACCCTAGGCTTATAGTCGAGTCAATAACTTTTCCTAGGTTTTTGGGGTGAAATTAGGGGCCTCGGCTTATATTGGGGTCGGCTTATAATTGGGGATTTTCCTAGTCCCTTATGACGGAAAATATAGATTTTATTAAAGACAGGAGGCGAACATTTTGCATACTCTTCTTTTACTACTCAGGTGTTAGCAGCAAGGTATAATCACAAGGTACATAGAAAAAAACGTTACATATGCAAATAAGGTATGTCAGGTAACCAATCAGGTGCTAGCATAGGTGATAAGAGACAAGGTAACATACAATACTTCCTCTTCTTTGATGTCACAGTATAACGATATAGTATAGCATAAACCTAAAACATAACAGGAAAAAACACTAAAGTCCACTTGTTGGTAAACAAGAAAAATATATATAGATGGAGTAAAGTCCACACAAAAAATTTTTTCGTTCTTGAGGTTGGAAATCACGTGGAGGAAAAGTTCCTTTGAGCGATGGACTGGAGCAACTTTATGAACTGGAAACAAGTCCTAGAAGATGTAGGTAGCCAAGTGTTCTGTTGACTCGAAGATAATTGTCAAACCAAAAGTTACACTGAAAGAACAAAGATAATATAATAATAATAAAGGGAAGGGATAAAGGGAGGGAAAATGTTCGCCTCCTGTCTTTAATAAAATCTATATTTTCCGTCATAAGGGACTAGGAAAATCCCCAATTTTATTACAAGACTGGAGGCTCCATTTTGCAAGTTTAAAGCTATAGAAAGGAAACTTGAATAAAAATATGACAGGATATATACAAGTTTAAACAATTGCCATAGAAACATGCGAGTCTGGTCTGAAATAAAAGGTTTTAAAAGTTGATTCGGAACTCCAATTGGCGGCTTTAAGAATATCCGAAAGGGATACCCCTGATTGTTTCAGCTTAGTGGACATGGCTCCTCTGGAGGAGTGGGCTTTAAAGATAGAAATGTCAATACCTGCCAATTGCATAATCTGCTTCATCCATCTGGCCAAAGAAGGGGATGAAACAGGACGGTAAGGTTTACAGAAGGAAATGAGTAATTGAGTGTCAGAAGGGTTACGGAAAGATTGTGTTCTTTGTTCGTAAGCCTGTAGGCATGAAACTACACAGAGATGTGTCTGTTGAGGGAAAGATGGATAGAATACTGAATGAAGAGAAGTTTTAGTACGTCTGTATATAGAAAAACGAACACCATCAGGTAAGAACTGTCTGTGAGATATATCTAAGGCTCTGACATCCGAAATTCGTTTAAGGGATATCAAGCAAAGGAGGGCCGTTAATTTAAAAGATAGTACTTTTAATGTAAGGGAATGGTTATCACCTAAGGAATTCAAATATTGTAAGAGAATATTCACATCCCAGGTAGACTGGTATCTGGGTAATGGTGGACGTCTGAATTTTATGCCTTTTAGTAATTTACAAATTAAGGGATGTTTACCCACAGATATATAATTAATAGGAGCGTGGTAGAAGGAAATGGCTGATCTGTAAACGTTTATGGTACGGTAAGCTTTTCCCGTATCAAAAGATGAAGATAAAAAATTTATAATATGATTTAAAGGTGCATGTACGGGATCCAAACCCCGTTGCATGCACCAACCAGACCAAATTTTCCAGGCTGATCTGTAAGCAGATCTGGTACCTGGAGCCCAGGCGTCTGAGAGGATTTCTCTAGATGAGTTAGAAAGTCCGAAACCCGGGTCTGGTGACCCGAAACACACCAGGCTATCAACAGAAGATTGTTGGATGTTATGAGAGGATGAGGGTTCCCTAGAGAATCCCGAAGTAGGAAAGGATGAGAAGGGAGTAAGCGAGGGAAATCGATAAGCATTTCCAGAATCTGAGGGAACCAAGATTGTGTTGGCCACCAAGGAGTGATGAGAGTTACTGTTGATTTCTGAGATTTTATGAGAAGGAGAACTCTCGGAATCAGGATAAAGGGAGGAAATGCATAAAGGTTCTCCAAGGGCCAATGTTGGAGGAGGGCATCTATGCCCTCTGCCTCCGGATCGGGACGCCAGCTGTAAAAGCGATGAATCTGTCGATTCAATCGGGATGCAAAGAGGTCTAGGAGGAAAGGACCCCACAAGGAATTGATGCGATTGAATATCTGAGGATCCAATTGCCAATCGCTGGAATCCGTAAGGAAACGGGAGTTCCAGTCCGCGATGATATTGGAAAGACCTGGTAAGTATTCTGCCTTGATGGTGATGTTTCTGTGAAGACAGTAGTGCCAAAGATCTTTGGCGATGTTGGCCAGAAGAAAAGATTTCGTACCACCAAGTTTGTTGATATACTGTACTGCGGAGATATTGTCCATCCGTAAGAGGATGCAACAATCTGATCTGTTCTTCGCAAAGCTCTTGAGAGCGAAGAACCCTGCCAGTAATTCCAAACAGTTGATGTGGAATAGAGATTCTTCTGGAGACCATTTTCCTCCTGTTGAAGAGGATCCGCATCGGGCCCCCCAACCTGAACGACTGGCATCTGATTCTATAATCAGATCTGGAACAGAATTGAAGATAGTCTTTCCATTCCAAACTTGAAGATGTTTTAGCCACCAAAGAAGTTCTTCTTTGGTATCTAGAGTTAGGGCTATTTCGTCTGAATATCCTAAGCCGTTTCGAAGATGATGCGCTTTTAGACGTTGGAGAGCTCGATAATGAAGCGGGGCTGGGAAAATTGCTTGGATTGAAGCAGAAAGGAGACCCACTACCCGGGCTATGGAACGAAGAGAGACTGTTTGTTTGTTTAGGATGGAATAAATTTCCCTCCGAATGGTCTTCATCCTCCTGGAAGGGAGGCTGAGTAGGGCAGATTGGGTGTTTATCATGAACCCCAAAAATTCTACCTCCTTGGAGGGAGCAAGGATGGATTTTTCCGTGTTGATAATAAAGCCCAGATTGGAGAGAAGAGATAGAGTCCATTGAATGTGGAGTCGAATTAGAGATAAAGATTGGGCCATAAGAAGTATATCGTCCAGATATATAATCAGACGGACTCCACGTGCTCTTAGAACTGCCACGACTGGTTTGAGTAGCTTTGTAAAGCACCATGGGGCCGAGGATAGGCCGAATGGTAGGCAGGTGAACTGCCATCTTTGATCCTTCCATAAAAATTGGAGGTATGGTTGAGATTCGTGATGTATTGGAACTGTGAGGTATGCATCCTTGAGATCTATTTTCGCTAGCCAGTCGTCTGGTAATAGCAGATCTCTCAAAAGGTGGATGCCCTCCATCTTGAAATGTTGATAGATCACATAATTGTTTAAATTTTTTAGATTTATGACAGGTCTGTATCCCCCGTCCTTCTTTTTCACTAGAAAAAGGTTGCTCAGGAAACCCTGAGAATGTAAGGGTACCTGAATGATTGCATTTTTGGAAATCAACTCCTTGATTTCTGTCTCTATAAGGGATTTGTTCTCCTCTGAGAAATGAATTGGTTGTGGAATTGAACATTGAATTGGAGTTTGGACAAATTCTATCTGATAACCTAAGATTGAGTTTAGGACCCAAGGGTCGGATGTTACCATGGCCCAAGTATGGGAAAAATATGCAATCCTTCCTCCTAATGGAAGTGGGGAAGAAAACATCGGATAAGGACTTACCGTTGTTGGGTCTGGATCTGGGGTATCCGCGGTGACCTCTGGCTCTCCATGGTCTTCCTCTTGTGGGGAAGAAGGGACTGGGTTGATAGGCAGGGGCAGGATTCTGGAACCTGTCTGGTCTTGGGGGGGCACGATTATATTGTCTCTCCTGAGACTGGCGGCTGGGAAAATTGCCCCTTCTTTTCCCAGCCCTGGGTAAAACCCGAGGTTGAAAAACCTTCTTGAGGGAAGATTGGGCTTTATTTAGTGATGAAAAGAGAGACACATATTTATTTATCTCTTTGATGAAGTCATCACCGAAGAGGAGTCCATCAGTGGGGGAATCCGGTTCCGTTGTAGCTAAGTTAATTAATTGTGGATCCAATTTTAAAAGGATGGACCTCTTGCGTTCAGTGCAGATGGTAGTGTTAATGCCACCAAAAATGCATAGGGCCCTTTGAGCCCAGCCTTTTAGGACCTCTAAATTCACTGGGTTACCCGAGGTATTGGCTTCCTCTGTGAGGTCTAAAATTTTTGCCAGTGGGCCAAGTAGGTCCAAAAATCTGTCTTGGATCGTCCTGAAGGACCGATCTACTCCTTTTTTGGGGTTTTTACCCGTATTATTAAGGTATTTAACCAGTGGAGGATCGATCTCTGGAGTAATGGATAGTTTGTTAGGGATACTAGGTCGTGGGCATTCTGCCCGTAGTCTGTTGCGGGTAGCCTTATCAATGGGTTTCCTTACCCAAAGGTTCAAAAATTGGGATACCTGGGGTTGAGGTTCCCATTCCCCAGAACGGGGGTGTTTAAGTAGACTGGGGTCAAAGTACGGAGTACCCGCACTGTCCATAATAACTGACTTGGGGATCTCAGTTGTTACTGGAGATTCCTCATTCTCAGAGATGTCCTCATACTCTGAGTCTGAATACCCCTCAGAAATCTCCCCTTCCTCAGATGAGGATTGGTCAGGGGAAGTGTTGTAAGAGTCCGGTTTCTCTCTACGGGATGCTCTCTTAACCCGGCTGTCATGTTTCTCCTCCCGGGTGGAGGGTATGGGATGCGACTTTTTAGCATCAGTATATCTGCTCTTTGTAGTAGCAGGACAAGGGACCTGATCCTTAGTCACTCTAGACTTTTTATAAGATTTTGAAGGACCGGTAGTGGGCATAGGCCGTTTATGGGAGGCCTTCCCAGATTTCCCCCATCCTTTGGCTAGTTTGGATGTGGAATCCTCCGCGGACCAAAATTGATCCGACGGGGTAGATGGTCCAGCTTTGGGGGATTTTTGGTAATTAGGATGGGACATGACCAAGGCTACTGATTGAGCCACAATTTCAGGTATGCTGGACATTGCATTTTGAACCGACAGGTTCACCATAGATTGTATGGCGTTGCCATCCATAATTTGAAAATTACAATTGGACCCCATATCCTTAGATGTATCCTCGTCAGCCATATTGTAGTATATATATATACTGAATGATATGGAGAATATATATGGGGAATTATATATGTATAGATTAAATTATATATATATATAAGACACAAGGATTAAACCTATTTCTCCTATCCAATTCGCAATATTGGATGGTAAATACCGGTTTTTACCAGTAAGTGGCGTCACAGGTTAAGAATGACTGAGAAGCACTAGCTAATGCTGACGCGGCCGTCTCCGGAGTAACCAAGTTCTGACTGACAGGAATTTCAGTCACAGAACGTGAGGTGAAAGAGCGCGAAGCTGAGGACCAGCTCACGTGATATCACTAGAAGTCCGGCGGTGCCAAGACCAGCGATACCGAGGGGAAGATTAATGGGTATTTTCTTGAAAGAGGAGTGTATAAGAAACGGAGATAAGAGTGAGGAAGCGAAAGTAAGATAAACCCAGGGGAAAGCTTGGGAAAGTGTATATATGTTATATCTGGTGATAAGAGGATAATGGAACGGACGGCAGTATTGGTATGGTGACAAAAAGGTGATGAAAAACTGTAGAATGTATATATATATGTATGATAATACTCACAATATATATATAGTGTGAATTAATGTGAGAAAAAACGTTATAAAAGTATATGAGACAAGAGCAAAATTGATGAATACTTAACTTGTGAGCGGAGCAGCAAAGAAGAGGAAGTATTGTATGTTACCTTGTCTCTTATCACCTATGCTAGCACCTGATTGGTTACCTGACATACCTTATTTGCATATGTAACGTTTTTTTCTATGTACCTTGTGATTATACCTTGCTGCTAACACCTGAGTAGTAAAAGAAGAGTATGCAAAATGGAGCCTCCAGTCTTGTAATAAAATCGAGTATATATGGTAAGTCTATAACAGGAATATTTTTGTTCTTGTTTTTAGATGGTTACATAATGTTTTTATTAGGTTGGTCTAGTTGTGTATCCAGCTAAATTTTCATCTTCTCAGATATTCTTCTAAGGTACAATAAATGCAAACAAGGGAAAGGTAATAGTCCATTTACCAACCACATCCGTATTGTTCTTTATTTAGCAAAAAGTAATTGCAAGGAGAGATGTCAGGAGATTAATGGTCTGATGGTCGTGTCCAGCAGATGTAATGATGTAACTAAAGTGACATAACACGCTATGGAGGGACACCTGCTGTGTACAAACAAGCAGCACAAACCTGAAATATTGGTCCGGGCATAGTACAAAGATGAAAGCGACTTCAAGGGGTGAACTTCACCTAGAACAAAAGAACAAAATAACCTACACAGCGGGTGACCAGAAAAGAGGGATGAATGGTGAAGCTCTGGTGGTAAAATATAACAGATGAAAGATTATAAAAGATTGCACGTGTATTTATTAATAGATGGAAAGCTGGATATGTCCCTCAGAAGGATTCAAGCCTTTTCTGTTGGTCAGCATGCCAGAAACAGTGGTTACAGTTCACACTAGAACAGGATACAACATACATTTGTAAAACATGTTTATTTTTTATTTTTTATCTGTGTATTATAGACAGCAACGACATAATAATTTGCTATCTTTTATGCTTTTGAAGCTTTGCATTAGAGAACTATATATATATATATATATATATATATATATATATATATATAACATACATTTGGTGACATCTGCTGTCTGGTAATCTCTGCTCCTTATCTTTTGTTGGTGTTTGTGCCTGGAGCAAAAACTCAGTGTTTTCCACATGATCTGCTGCTGAGTCCATGGTAGTAAACACTTTGGGCCTCATTTACTAAGCTGAAACCGACCAATTTTTGTCTGGTTATTTTGGAGCATAGAGTCTGCGCCAGTCTGTGCCAGTGTGGGACAGTGTTCGCCTGGAAAATCCGACAAATCCGACATTGCACTGTGAAAAGCAGAAAAAGGGGCATGGTCTGTCACAAAGGGGGCATGGTTGGCCCAAAAAGGGGCGTTTTACTCCTGTGGATATCCTGTGGATAAATGGCTGGAAATTTCCACCTAGAAAAAGCTGGTCAGAAAATGTTCCCGACTTTTCCCAATAGTAAATAGAGAAGAATCCTGCAAATCTGAAACAACTTTTCTCACTAGTAAAAACCCGATACTCTTAGTAAATGAGGCCCTTTGTATGGGTTTTTTAGTTTACATATCAATATTTATAAAATTGCTCTTCTTAACAACAGTATAATGTCATATCCGTGATGCCCTAGGGGGCATAGGTAGCATTCCGGTAAATTTACCTGTGGCCTTTCCCACTGAAAAACTTGCAGAAAGAAACATTAGAGAGTTTCCCTCAAGACAGGCCATTGATGTCTGATCTGCAGGGTGTAGTCACATTTGCTCTATTACGTATACAGAGTACAGAGCCATACACAGATGGCACCATTCATTGTGTAGTGTCTGCGCTGGATTATTACCTTGCAGCTCCTATTAAAATAAATAGGAACTGAGCTTCAATAACCTGGTGCCACCACTGCACAATAAACAAAGCCATATGTTTAAAGGGGTACTCTACCCCTAGACATCGTATCCCCTATCCACCCGGGATTCATTTAGAGCATCGTGTGCAGCATCGGAGGTCACAGACACACCCCCTTTATGCCATCACTCCCCCTCCCATAGTCTTTCATTGAGGGGGCGTGGCCATGACATCATGAGCCTGCAGCCCCGCATCGCCAGTCAACCGGCACAAAGTTAGCTCCATGCACCAGATGACTGGGGTGTCGCAGCCGAGATTGTGGGGTTCCCAGTGGCAGGACCCCCGCAATCAGACATCTTATCCCCTATCCTTTGGCCAAGGGATAAGATGTCTAGGGGCGGAGTACCCCTTTAAGCCCTGTTCCTTGTATAAAATATGTTGTAAAAGTTTCAGGCAGATGTGGAAAAAATGCTGCAAAGTACCAATACTGCAGTGTAAATAGGTTATTTTTAACAAATAAGTAAATGCAAAGTGAATACACAGAAGATAAATCTAAACTAAATGAATGTTTGTTGTGACTATCCTTTGTGTTCAAAACAACGTGGATTCTTCTGGGTACACCTGCACACAGTTTTTAAAGGAGTTTGACAGGGAGATTGTTCCAAACATCTTGGAGAACTAACCTTAATGCAGAAGTAGGAGCATTGAGATGATGTCTAGGTAGCCCGGAATACTTTGCAGATAGCAGCAAGATCACATGACCGCAGGTTAGCCAATCATTGCTTGCATACTGCTCACAGTTCCATTAGGAGACAGCACAGAAGTGGGTCTAAAAGGACTGATAAACCCTTTGCACAGTGTTGAAGAGATCTGGAGCTGCCAACTTGTAGAGACAAAATGATCACTGAGCACTACAGAGTTCAGCCAGAGAATGATTTCATACTACAACACAAAGCAAAGTATTGTGCAGTGGGCTGACCTGTAGTGTGTCCAGTCATTCTACTGCACTACAGATCCCAGCAGTGTGACTGGACTAAGAAGCCCAGTCATAGAAAGATTTCAAACTACAATACTAAGCAAAGCGTAGTAGCAGTTCAATTGTGCAGTGGGCTGACCTGTATTTTACCTGTATTTGATGGGGTTTAACAAAAAACAGAGCTTTTCTAGCTGTGAGAGTGACTCTAAAGTGCGCCACTTTACCTGTAAGTAATGGGTTTAACAAAACACAGCTTATTGGGCCTCTGTGTGCTACTATACCTGTATTTTGTGAGTTTAACAGCTAGGATTTCTTGTTACGAGAGTGAATCTTGACAGTCAGGTTCTCTGCCACCTGACTAGTTGGTGAGTGACAAATCACCTCAAAATATTTCAATTAAAAAAAAAAGTATTTTAAAGGAATGGTTGGACCAGGATGAGGTAGAGGAACGAGCACCTCTTCCGTGTCCTCACTAAGCATGTTGGTGGCAGTATCAGCACTGTGGGTACCACCCATTTGCCCAGGCTCAGTACAGGTAGCAGCAGCAGCCAGGTGCCTGGTCATAGTAGTAGCCAAAGCAAGCAAAAGTTGTTCATTTATTCCAGGGGTTGTGTTGTTTCAGAGGATAGAACGGCCTTTGGGGGCTGGTTGGCTTGTTCCTGGTCATCTCAGGAGGAGGAAGAGTCAGACGATATGATGTTGAGCCATGTTTCAATGGATTTCTTATCATCTACAGTTATATGGCACAGTGCAGGTAGCCTTTCTAGATGGTCTGTTCCATCATTTTAATCTTTGCATCCCCCCCTAGTGCTAAGTAGAAGGATAGCCATAAGGAGTAGTTGTGTGAGGACAGTCAACCTTTGGAGTGTGTTGCAGAGATGGAGGAGGTGGAAGCAGTGGTCAAGCATAGCATTAGTGGTACTGGTGGTGGTAGGCGGGGTGGTGATATTGTTAGCCATCATGGTGGATATGCTGAGGGAGAGCAAGGAGACCATGATCAGAAGTTCATACTGACAGGAGAGGAACAAAGAGGAGGAGTTTAAAGATGCAGTTTTGGGCAGGACATGGAAACCAGGTGATGCTGGTACTGTCAGCAATGAAGAGCGGGGCTGAGGCAGGGCCAGAACATCTGTCAAACATACCAGACGTAGGCCTCCTGGTATGATCAACTCAGGAACAGGTGTGGTGTCCAGGTACAGGACCTTTTCCTGTCCCTGTCTGGAGTCCCCTCAGCTAGAGTCCCTTCATTTCCATAGGGCTCTCCTGTAGGGTTTACCCCTGGTCGCCTCATACAACTTATGTTAATACATTATTTAATGTATAGGAAATTTACATGAATAAGACCTTTCTCGGGTCACGTGATGTACAGTTGTAACGTATAATTGCTTAAGGACCTTACTGGGTCATGTGATGTACCCAGAGTTCACTGGGTTCAGGACTTACAGGTTTGCTGACCAATGAGCTTAGTCCAGCCCCCTATTATATAAAGGGCTGTAGCCACTAAATTTGCTCTCTTAGTTCCTGCTCTCTTGTTCCTGGACTATCAAGCAAGCACATCTCAGCAGAAATCTCAAGTCATCTAGGCCAAAGCCTAAGAACCTGCAGCCACTAAACCGTGAGTTACAAAGCTCAATCTACCAAATCCTGTGTGGCTACTACCAGCTAAAATCTTCTAATTAGTAGCACAGTGGCCTGCATAAACAGCTCATCATTCCAAGTCCCAGCAAAACCTGTGAGGAATCTGCATCCCGATTCTCTCTGAAAGACTGCATAGTTGTAAAGACTGTTGCATATCAGTTAAAGTAAAGTTTTCCAGTTATTTCATAAAATCTGCTGTGGACATTCCGTTTATTCCCTGCCGTTTCTGGGCTGGTTGGCGGTAGGACCATTAACTCCAAGCAAACCTCACCCTGGCATCACGACATTCAAGGGTTAAAGGGGTATTCCAGGCCAAAACTTTTTTTTATATATCAACTGGCTCAGGAAAGTTAAACAGATTTATAAATTACTTCTATTAAAAAATCTTAATCCTTCCAATAGTTCATAGCTTCTGAAGTGGAGTTGTTGTTTTCTGTCTAACTGCTCTCTGCTGACTCACGTCCCGGGACGTGACATCATCATTGAGCAGTTAGACAGAAAACTTCCGAAGCTAATAACTATTGGAAGGATTAAGATTTTTTAATAGAAGTAATTTACAAATCTGTTTAACTTTCCGGAACCAGTTGATATATATAAAAAAATGTTTTGCCTGGAATACCCCTTTAATACCACCAGACCCTGTAACATTAAAGCAACACCCCAGACACCACAACTCTCCTGGTTCACCACACAGGTGATGGCAATACTGCAGCATTTGTAGGCTCGAGAAAAAAGCCTTCCAGGGAAGTGGCACAGTCGAGCGGTGGTGTATCTGTCCTTTTACAGTACTCTGCTGTGTGTACATTCTTTTCTACCTTATCAGATGGAATCCAAGCACAGTGCCATCTCTGCAAACAGAAAGTAAGGCATGGCTAGGGCCCGAGTTTAGGAATTTCGACTCCACGTAACCACATTGAGCTGCACCACAAGGCCTGGCTACCATGATCACTTGTCTACCACGGCCTGCTGTCCTATGGCTACTACAACTACTACCAATCCACCACTGCTGCCTACAGCTACCACCAGTCCACCACCCCTGCTGTTTTCTGGCTACTACAATTATCACCAGTCCACCAATGCCTTTTATCTGCTAGCTACAGCTACCAATACTCCACTACTGATACTGTCCAGTGGCTACAGCTATTTCTGCTTCACTATTTTGAGAAACCAATCTTGTTGCAGCTCCCAATTTTTGAAACACTTGGAAAAAGTAATTGCATCTTCCTAAACCTGAAAGTGCATTTTAACACTGTCAGGCATCTGTCATTAAAAAGGGATACTACAGGGTGGTCCATGTATATGGATACACCTTAATAAAATGGGAATGGTTGGTGATATTAACTTCCTATTTGTGGCACATTAGCATATGTGAGGGGGAAAACTTTCCAAGATGGGTGGTTACCATGGCGGCCATTTTGAAGTCGGCCATTTTGAATCCAACTTTTGTTTTTTCAATAGGAAGAGGGTCATGTGACACATCAAACTTATTAGGAATTTCACAAGAAAAACAATGATCTGCTTGGTTTTAAAGTAACTTTATTCTTTCATGAGTTATTTACAAGTTTCTGACCACTTATAAAATGTGTTCAATGTGCTGCCCATTGTGTTGGATTGTCAATGCAACCCTCTTCTCCTTCTCTTCACACACTGATAGCAACACCACAGGAGAAATGCTAGCACAGGCTTCCAGTATCTGTATACACTGCTATATACTACTATATACACCGCAGGAGAAATGCTAGCACAGGCTTCCAGTATCCGTAGTTTCAGGTGCTGCACATCTCCAAAGCATAGACAATTGCCTTCAGATGACCCCAAAGATTAAAGTTTAAGGGGGTCAGATTGGGAGACCTTGGGGGCCATTCAACTGGTGCACGATGACCAATCCACTTTCCAGGAAACTGTTCATTTAGGAATGCTCGGAAGTGGTCAGAAACTTGTAAATAACTCATGAAAGAATAAAGTTATGTTAAAACCAAGCACATCATTGTTTTTCTTGTGAAATTCCCAATAAGTTTCATGTGTGACATGACCCTCTTCCCATTGAAAAAGCAAAAGTTGGATTCAAAATGGCCAACTTCAAAATGGCCGCCATGGTCACCACCCATGTTGAAAAGTTCCCCCCCCCCCCCCCTCGCATATACTCATGTGCCACAAACAGGAAGTTAATGTCACCAACCATTCCCATTTTATTAAGGTGTATCCATATAAATGGCCCACCCTGTATATGCACCTTTATTTTATTGTTACAAAGCATACAAAATCCACTAGTGCAGTGTGTTTTAAAACAAGCTTTTAGTTACTATAGGTTGCTGCATGTTGCCGTAACATTGACATTAACTTAGCCTTTAGACCATTTTAAAAGTACTTAAATACATTCCTATGTGACCCTAGCAGTGTTATACAGGGCCTTAGAGCACTCAGCTATTGTTATAATCATGTTTTACAGAGTCTAAATGGAATACATTTCAAAGTTGGTGCCTAAATGCTCAAACGGGGTGCTGTCGTCGTCATCCCCCCCCCCCCCCTACTGCATATTGCTCTGCATTATAAGACAGAGCTTCTCACTCAGCACCCATCTCCAGCATGAGACCCAGTGCCATAGAATCATATAATACTTGGTCTCACACTTTGGAGGGCTGCTATGAGAAAGAAATGCATACAACTTAAAAGACACTAGAGGTGCTCTTTAACTTGTAAATACTGGGGGACCACATTGCAGCAGGCAGTATAGAATTAGCAAGCTTTTGTCTCCTTCAGATCCAGTTTTACATGCTGTATTATACTATGCAATAAAACAGCATTTTCAGATACTTTATACTCATTATTCCATTTACTATACCAGAATATATTCCTGGGAAAACACTATAATGTATTGCATTGATTATAAAACAGATTTATGCATTCATCCTTTCTAAGATTTAGCAACACAAATGCAGACAACATGAGCAACATAAAAAAGCTACAATTAGGGATGAGCGAATGGAATCTGACGGATCCGAATTAGTTCTGAATTTCATGAAAAATTTGATTTGCAACTAATGCGAATATTGTCACAATTAGATTGCGCGAATAGCTTCATTTAACTCCATTTAGTGTTGGCCAGGCTCTAAAATGGTGGATCCACATGCAGGGCTGCCATCAGAAAATTCACGGCTTGTAGTCTGAATTTAGGCCTCTGCCACTTCTCTGTGCCCGTCCCGGAACTTCTCTGACTGAAAAACTTAGTGAGTATATGAGGGGAGTACAATACGCTACACTACGCTTAAAACAGTATTTGTGTACAACACCAGCCGGTGTGTACTTTTGGCTGGCCTTTCACATTATCTAGGTCCTTAAGACTTTAACAGGAACAAAATAGTACACCCCTTAGATGTACGTATGTGGTATGCACTTATGAGGGGAGGACAATGCGCTCCAGTATGCTTAAAAAAGTATTTGTGTACAACACCAGCAGTACACACCAGTGCTGCAGCACACAGTTGCTGTGTACTACACCCAAAATTGCACTTTCTCCCTCAATCTCACTCCCTTCCCTATCAGTGCTTCAAGGCAGGATTTGGGCTTGAGGTGAATCACTGCTGTTCTGTGCAACACACTGCTCTCCGTCCCTCTCTGTAATAGAATGCTGTTGTGACTGGGAGGTGAATCACTGCTGGAAAAATGTTTTTCTGTGCAACACACAGCGCCTTCTGTCCCTCTCTATCTCTATATAAGGCTAATAAAAGGCTGAAGTGACTGGCCGCAAGATGGCTGCTGATTATATAGGGCTGCGACATACCAGGAGTGGCTAGCTGCTGATAGGCTGCATGCTGCATGTGATTCAGCGTCATCCCACCTACCCTTGTTCCCGCCTTTCCAGGATTCCTTGCCCCATGTCCTCACATGAGGATCCGCCATTTTAGATGCCTTGGACCGCACTAAATGGAATCACTGTGATATTTGCATTCGTTCAAATCAATTTTTTCCTTAAATTCCTAACTAATTCGGATTAGTCAGATTCGATTCGCTCATCCCTACTGGTGACCTAGATATACAGGCCCTGCCATTCAGCACCATGGACAAAGGCAATTCTGAACAAAAGACAAGAAAGTGACTTACACAATAGGGAAAAAAAAGCATGGTCAAGTAATGTACATGTTATAAAGCCAGATATTGAAGAAAAGGCAGCGCTGGGCTTCTGAGCCATTAATAACCACTAATGAAGTCGGATAAGTGGTCATTGGTCAGGCACTTCTCCTGAGATCATACCACCAGCCTCTACCTGCTGCAGTCTGGAAGTTGGAGCTTTTTCTTAAGTTTAATGTAATAGATTTCAAGTGAAGTGCATTTTGAAGTAGTCACACAATGGATGTAAGTGTTACTGAGACGGAGCTTTTCAGAACTTCTATGCTGTTTGTATCACCTCCTCACAAAAGACAGCACAGTCACAAATGTAAGTGTGAATATTCCTTATAGGCTGAAACAACAGAATACTTGAAATTGTAAGCAATCATGTCTTCATAAACACATGGCTCCTGAACAACTTAGTTTGTGAAGGTGATTGTTCTGGATAACAACACCATACATTACTACAATAATCTGCTTCTTGGCTGAATGAATGAAATCACAAAGCCATAAATCTGACCATGTCCCTTGCTGCATATTTGAATTTTTTTGTAACATAAAACATATATTGTGGCACAACACAACACCTTCCACTGCTACCCATCGGATTAGTCAGCGGGCTGAAGTATAAGGCTATGTTTACATCTCAGAATTTCTGTGCGGAATTCCGCATTGGGATTCTGCATGGAGATTCCGCTACAGCAGAGTCCCGTTGAATTTAAGGGGATTCTGCTGCACTTTCCACACATCACGGTTTCCGCGCCAGATGTTTCTGGCAAAGAAATTTTGATTTCTGTGTCCTCAGAAAGAATGAACCGTTCTTGCTGCAGCCCCCGCACGGAATGTATAGCTAAGAGATGACGTGTTCTTGTGCAGTCCTAACGCAGTCTGCGGAATGTTCACACAGAGATTTTCCGTGCGGACATTTCACGTGTGAACAATACTGTATGTTTCTCAAATATTGTATGGTTATGCAAAGTGTATTTTCTGCATTAAATGTGTTTTGCATAACTATTCTAAGCATACATTGAGGTCTGCAGCATGCAGAGGGTTACTGTTTTTTCATGTATTGCCTCATCCTGTACAGATGAAAAAGGATTTAGTCACATGCAAGACTTCTATCCAATTATTGCAGGAGCCAGTCCCAACCCCACCCCCTATCCTGGAAAAAGAAGTAAACCTAACATTGAGGTGTGGCTTTTGTCAGGTACACATGTCTGGCCTCTCAGCTCTGTCATGAGACTAAAGTAAAGAGCCTAGGTACTGCTAATGTCAGGAATACCGCCTACGAGAAGGCCACATACCAGTCAATAGTCATGTCTGCAACAAAGGTGTTCCTGAGCCTAGTTTTTAGGTATACAGGTGGTTAGTCTGGGTGATTCTGAGTAAAATGATGTATCCCTTATCCCAATCCTTTCCGGATATACGGCACAAACTTTCAACATGCAAATGATCTCTTATCTGCACTGGAGGCGGGTTTAAAGACTATCTGCACCTCTGATGCTATCCCCTGGGTCCCGTTCAGGCCGACTCAATCAATATTCATCTCCTGATGAAACGATGAGCGGAGCGGCATGAACAGGACCCTGGGGATGGTGTCAGAGGTGAAGATAGTCTTCAAACAAATTGAGGTAAAGAATACATCATTTTACTCAGGATCACCCATATTAATCACCTGTATATTAGTGGGGTTGATCCATATGTCAGTTTTCCGTTAAGTCCCGTTGTAAGGATATTGGGGGGGGGGGGTATTTATAAATTTTGCCTGTTGACAGTTTCTTTTTACCCTTTTTTTTCACTTTGGTTTTCGTGGACATGAACCAAATTTATCATTTGGTGCAAGTTGTTAGTAATTTTGGCTCAAATGTTGAAATCAGCTGTTCACAGCGCCTTTTAAACAGAACTTACCACCACAGAGGACGCGTATTTTACCCCTTGTGCAGCCATTTCGGAGTCCCTCCTGCAGTATATCAGCAAGCGACAGGAGTTATTTTTTTTTTTGTGGGGTTTATAGCCGCCATGTGAAATGGATTTTATTTTCAACTTGGGTAGTTTTTGTTTTTTATTGGTTACTTTAGTGCAGTGGTCTTCAACCTGCGGACCTCCAGATGTTGCAAAACTACAATTCCCAGCATGCCCGGACAGCCGTTGGCTGTCCGGGCATGCTGGGAGTTGTAGTTTTGCAACATCTGGAGGTCCACAGGTTGGAGACCACTGCTTTAGTGCTTACCTTTCCTGAACCTGTGTGGCCATGTCCAATGCTGACTCAATAGAGGGTGAAGGTTCCTCAGAGACAACTATGTCGTAGGAAAGTATTGCGCAGCCCTGGAAGCGTTGCTGCTTTCACATAAAAAATGTTTAATGTATTTTGACGCCTTTACATTTTCTGACATTGCTAAGTGTGTTTTCTATGTGCAAAATTTCTTGGCGGTGAATTGCGCCAAAAAAAAACTTAAGGCGCAAAATTGTGCCAAAGATCGATTGGCGCAAATGACTAAAGTTAAAATCACACACAGGACCGTGTAATATTGAGAAAGTTGTAAAAATGACAGTGGAGAAAATGCGCCAAACTTTGGCACAAAAAGACACTGCGCCAAAGTGTTGCGCCAAAGTTACGTGAAAAAAAACACACAAATCCTTTGATAAATACACCCCATAGTCTATGTTTTCCTTCAAAGAGGTTTAGCAAGGGTAAGGGGTACACAGGCCTTGCTGCGTTTCACTGGGTCTTTTATTGGCCTCTGGTTGGACCAGTGCCAGCCAGTCTACCAAGTCAGGAAAGACAACCCCTGGAAACACTTCTGTGAGTGTTGTGTCACAGGTTACCTAGAAAAAGTGATAAAGTAGAGTCCTTAGTTTGCATTACACAATGGTTACCCCCCATCATAGCACCCAACAATGAAAATCCCATTATAGTCTATGGGATTTTTACATTATCTGTTTTAATCCGTTATAGTCCATTATTAATAACGGACATTATTTTGTGATGGAAGATAGTAATGGAAGAAATAGTGCATGTACTATTTCTTCTGTTCATTCTCCTGTCACAAAATAACGTCCGTTATCAATAACGGACTATAACGGATTAAAACGGATAATGTAAAAATCCCATAGACTATAATGGAATTTTCTAACGGACGTATGGGATTTTCTAATTGACGTTTAATGGCCGATTTTCAGGGTTTTCATAACGGAACATCAAACGGATCTTTAAAACGGATGAATTTTAAGCCTTAGCTGCAATACTACACGCTGCCTATGATCAGGGGTGGCACTGTTTTCAAACAAAAGCAGCCATATTTTTATAATCCTGTGAACCCATTTGACCTCTTTCCCACAAAAATGTTTCACACTTTATTAACTCTTTATTTTTTGATCTACAGATCAAAGCAAGGGCTTGGTAATTTGCAGCATCATTTGTAATTTGGAAATGGAACCATAAAACATACACCAAAACAAAAAAAAAATGTTATCTTTATTTTACATGTCAGTACAATTACAACAATAGCCAATTTATGTCATTTATTGTTATGTTTAACTGCTTTAAATAAATTAACAACTTAAAAACAAAATGTTTTATATCACCCTATTTTTTTTATTTTTTTGGGGGGCTGTGTGATGGCTCATTTTTAGAGCTGTGACCTCTAATCTGTTTTTATCATTTTTTATCATGTGGTATCCCAGTACAGAACATGGTTCTGTACTGTTTCCTAAAGTCCCCTCAGGTAGAGTCCCTCAGGTCCACAGGGCTCTCCTGCAGGGTCCCCCCCTAAGTCATATGGTATTGTGTCTTATATTATGTACATCTAATATAAGTATTGTACAGTGAATGTAAACTGTATATAAAGGTTGTTAGGATATTTACCCTGTATAGGACCTTCCTAAGGTCATGTGATATGTCATGTGATGTATGATCACATGATACCCAGAGTTCCATGGGCACAGGTAACCACAGGCAACCAGCTACCAATGGGCTTTAGTCCAGCCCCCTAGTATATAAGGGGCTATAGTCTCTATTCTCACTCTCTTGATTCCTGGACCCAAAAGCAAGCACAAGTCCTGTACAAGTCAAGTCCAGAATATCTAGGCCAAAGCCTATAAACCTGCAGCCACATCTAATCTGTGAGTACAAATCAAGTCTCTACTGTCCCTACCAAAGTTATGACAGTAGTACAGTGGCCTGCATCATCATTATAATAACTACAAGTCCAAGCAAGCCCGAGAGGTTCCCTGTGTCCCGGTCACCTCTGTGGAAGTTGGCTGTTTGTAAAGACTGTAAAGACTGCATCAAAACCCTGCTTTGGACTCTCATTCATCATATGCTGTTTTTGGGCTGGTTGTCGGCGGTACATTACACAACCACATCCTGGCGTAACGAACATTAGGGGTTAACAACATCTTGCCCCAGGGGTTAACACCATCTGAAACCAGCACTCACTGCAACACCCGCGGCCCTGCCGCTAACCACGGTAGTCACCACAATCAGTAGATACCTTTTTGATCGCTTTTTATAAAAATAAAAAAATTCTCTTATGTGAGCAAAAATTGGCAAATATTGCATTTGTATTGTCTTTTTTTGTTTACACAATGCTGGATATATTTATATATACACAGTGGTCCCTCAACATACGATGGTAATTCGTTCCAAACGACACATCGTTTGTCGAATCCATCGCATGTTGAGGGATCCGTGCAATGTAAAGTATATGAAGCTGTACTCACTAGTGTTGAGCGGCATAGGCCATATTCGAATTTGCGAATATTCGCGAATATATGGACAAATATTCGTCACATATTCGCGAATATTCGCGTTTTATTTTCGCATATGCAAATATTCACGCATGCGAAAATTAACATATGCGAAAATTTGCATATATGAAAATCTGTGCAAGCAAAAATTCGTATATGCGAAAATTAGCATATGCAAATTTTCGCATATGCGAAAATTCACACACCAGTCTCACACAGTAGTATTACAGCCTTCTTTACACCACACAAGCTGGAAGCAGAGAGGGATGATCACTGTAATGTGTACTGTGAAGAAAAAAAAAAAAAGAAAAATAAACACTAGTACTCACCTGTCCCTGCTGCTCCGGACCGCGTCCTCACCGCTCCCGATGCTGTCCCAGGGGCTCCCGATGCTGTCCCGCTGCTCCGGCGTCTTCTTCGGGATCCTCCGGTGTCTTCCGCATCTTCTCCAGGGTCCGGGCCTCGCTTTCTGGTGACGTTATTATGCTGCATAGTGACGTAATAACGACGGCGGAAAGCGAGGCCCGGACCCTGGACAAGATGCAGAAGACGCCGGAGGATCGCAAAGTGGACCCGGAGCAGTGGGGATAGGTAAGCGAACCTGTCTGGGATGCTTAAACTGCTATCCGACAGCAGCTTAAGCATTTTGCGCTGTCGGATAGCAGTTAATGTGATGGCCCCGACATATAAAAGCATCGTATGTCGATGCTGACATCAACTTGCGATGGCCTCGATTTGATCATATGTCGGGGCTATCGCATGTAGGGGGGTTACTGTATATATATATATATATATATATATATATATATATATATATGTATATATATATATATATCTTTATTGGGACATTGAGGGAAGATCATGGTGTGTTTACAGCATGCTGCCTTCTGCTAAACAATGCCACAGGCAGAGAAGCAGACAGGGAATGAGTGCATCAGGTGCTGCAGCCTCACGGACAGTCTTCTGTGAAATGATATGTTCTGCAACAGCTCTGGGTGTGGCAGGAGTGCTGTGGCAATGAAGAAACAGAGAGGGAGGACTGTGATAAAGAGCTGAGGTATAACAAATCGATTTCTGGTCTTTTTAGAACTCGAGCAGACAGTTTAGCAAAGCTAAATGCTACTGTAGCATTATATATATATATATATATATATATATATATATGCAAATTGAAAAATGTTGCAGTATCTTGTAATACCTTTTTTACTGGACTAACAGAATTTTGTAGAGACAAGCTTTCGGGATTCCTCCCTTGATAAAGAGAGGAATCCCGAAAGCTTGTCTCTACAAAATGCTGTTAGTCCAATAAAAAAGGTATTACAAGATACTGCAACATTTTTTGATTTGCATCTGCATCACTGGACTAATATGGCTACCCAAATTTACTACTATATATATATATATATATATATATATATATATATATATATATATACATACATTACATGTTCTGAATGTTATATTTATAACAGCAGCATATGCCAATGATTCTCAATGGTCACGCTTTAGTGTCTGATGCCTTCTAGTCATGTGAATGACTTGCATGTGATGTGTACAGGTTTGTCTGACCACCCTCAATGTATCCCTGGAAACTGTATTCTTATGTTGGCGACTATGATCCAATTACACTGTTACCTGATCCTAGTATTTAATGTCAGTGGCTTTCAGGTCGCAAATGCTCTAATAGCACCGAGGTTATGAAATAATTCCGTTTACCAGGCTGTTCAATTAAAACTACAATACCTACATCAGCACATGCACAATATGTAGGTGTGCAAACATTGCTATGGGAATGATTCATCACGCTCTGCAGTGTATTAACATGATCGCTCAGCTCAGATTTGCATTACCCAGAATAGAATTGCCCCATATTATTTTGGAGCACAAAGAGAGATTACACCTTGTCTTTCCATAAATTCCCCATAAAAATTGCCATATTTATTTTTGATTAATTGCTTTACTGTGTATATATATATATATATATATATATATACACACTGCTCAAAAAAATAAAGGGAACACTTAAACAACACAATGTAACTCCAAGTCAATGACACTTCTGTGAAATCACACTGTTCACTCAGGAAGCAACACTGATTGACAATCAATTTCACATGCTGTTGTGCAAATGGGACAGACAACAGGTGGAAATTATAGACAATTAGCAAGACACCCTCAATAAAGGAGTGGTTCTGCAGGTAGTGACAACAGACCCCTTCTCGGTTCTTGTGCTTCCTGGCTCATGTCTTGGTCACTTTAGAACGCTGGCGGTGCCTTCACTCTAGTGGTAGAATGAGACAGAGTCTACAACCCAAACAAGTTGCTCCGGTAGTGCAGCTCATCCAGGATCGCACATCAATGTGAGCTGTGGCAAGAAGGTTTGCTGTGTCTGTCAGCATAGTGTCCAGAGCATGGAGGTGCTACCAGGAGACAGGCCAGTACATCAGGAGATGTGGAGGAAGCCATAGGAGGGCAACAACCCAGCAGCAGGACCGCTACCTACTTTGTGCAAGAAGGAGCCGGAGGAGCACTGCCAGAGCCCTGAAAAATGACCTCCAGCAGGCCACAAATGTGCATGTGTCTACTCAAATGGTCAGAAACAGACTTCATGAGGGTGGTATGAGGGCCCGACATCCACAGGTGGGGGTTGTGCTTACAGC
This sequence comes from Hyla sarda, assembly GCF_029499605.1. NCBI lineage: Eukaryota > Metazoa > Chordata > Amphibia > Anura > Hylidae > Hyla > Hyla sarda. The sequence goes on from NC_079197.1 coordinate 124,200,632, forward strand.
CCAACACCATGCAGGATGTTTGGCATTTGCCAGAGAACACCAAGATTGGCAAATTCGCCACTGGCGCCCTGTGCTCTTCACAGATGAAAGCAGGTTCACAACGAGCACATGTGACAGACATGACAGAGTATGGAGACGCCGTGGAGAATGTTCTGCTGCCTGCAACATCCTCCAGCATGACCGGTTCAGCGGTGGGTCAGTAATGGTGTGGGGTGGCATTTCTTTGGGGCTGCACAACCCTCCATGTGCTTGCCAGAGGTAGCCTGACTGCCATTATGTACCAAGATGAGATCCTCAGACCCCTTGTGAGATCATATGCTGGTGCGGTTGGCCCTGGGTTCCTCTTAATGCAAAACAATGCTAGACCTCTTGTGACTGGAGTGTGTCAGCAGTTCCTGCAAGAGGAAGGCATTGATGCTATGGATTGGCCCGCCTGTTCCCCAGACCTGAATCCGATTGAGCACATCTGGGACATCATGTCTTGCTCCATCCACCAACACCACGTTGCACCACAGGTTGTGTTATCTTAGTGTTCCCTTTATTTTTTTAAACAGTGTATATATATTATCTTAATGCTTTTGAAAATATGCTATTAGGTGAACATGAGGAACATGCATAGACTGACTCACCATGTAGCCAATAATTTGGGAGGCACAGCAACACCACTAAGAATGTTCCGGTATTAGTATAAAATGAAGTTGTTTCTAATGCAGTTTTATGTAAATAGTAACAAAACTAGGGTGTTTGCAAAGCTTTAAGAGGTGCAGGACCATTGGTGACATCATGGTATCCTGCAACACAGAGGGGGAGGAGTAATACTTTGATAGAATATAATAAAGGGAAGCATGGTATGTCTGTGAAAAAGGTGGGTGGAAGTGGTCTACTCTGTGAGTGATAGACTATAGAAGCATGAGCAGCAGTGAGTAAGGCTGGGTTCACACCACGTTTTCAGCCATACGGGACCGCATACCGGTAGGGGGAGCTAAAACCGGGTGCTCCTATATCCCTGCCGTATGCCGCCCGTATGTCATTTATTTCAATGAGCCGACCGAAGTGAAACGCTGACTCCAGTCCCCTCATTTTTGCCCCGTATGTGGTTTTCCACCGGTCCACCACGGTTTTAGGTCCGGTGGGAAAACCGCATGCGGAGCAAAAATGAGGCGACTGGAGTCAGCGTTTCACTGCGGTTGGCTCATTGAAATGAATTACATAGGGGCGGGATATGGGAGTGCCTGGTTTTAGCTCCCCCCAGCCATATGAGGTCCCCTATGGCTGAAAACGTGGTGTGAACCCAGCCTAAGAGAGGTAACATGAGGAGTAGTCAATGTAAGCGAGGTGCACGGGGAGCAGTCTGTGTAAGAGGGACATGATGTTCAGTATATGTGAGACACGAGGCAGTTTATTTGAGAGAGAGCATCGGGCAAGCGGAACAGTGTGTTTAAGAGATGGGGTTATGGAGAACAGTAGTATGAGGGGAAACAATAAAAAGCAGTGTGTATAAGAGAGGAGAGGGAAGGAGACCAGTCTGTGTGAGAGAGGGAGGAACAGTATGTGTGATAGAGTGTGTGGCATTCAGACCAGTCTGTGTGTGAGTGTGGACCATGGGGAGCAGTGCTTGTAAAGGTCAGGGGCATGAAAATCAGGGTGGGGGGTGCAGTTAAAAGAAGTGTGTATAAGAGAAGGGGAAACTGTGTGAGAGAGGGATCATGGGAAACTGTGGAGAGAGAGAGTGATCATGGGAAACTGTGGAGAGAGAGAGTGATCATGGGAAACTGGAGAGAGAGAGGGCTCATGGGAAACTGTGGAGAGAGAGAGGGCTCATGGGAAACTGTGGAGAGAGGGCATGTGAGAGAGATGAGAGAGAGATAGGCAGCAATCTAAGCAGCAATCTATGTGAGAGAAAGGCAAGGGGACTAGCCTGTGTGAGATAAGAGGGCATGGAAAGCAGTCTCTGTGAGAGAGGGGGGCACTGGGAGCTGTCTGTAAGGAAGGGGGATGGAGGTTGTCTATGTAAGAGAGGTGAGCATAGGGAGCAGTCTGAGAGGGTGCATGTAAACCTTTGTGTGAGGGAGAGACCATAGGGAGCAGTGTGTGTGTCTAAGAGAGGAGAAGCTTGGTCTGAACTAGGGTCTATTTCCATGTCTCCTCTAGGGTCTGAGTTTAAGAGAATCTTGTCTGAGTTCTCAGTTAATTTGGGGATCTGGTTCAAGGTCAGAATTACTTATTGTGATCTGGGATCTGAATTACCGGTACATTTCTTAGGAATCTGTTCTGGTATCTGGTTTGTTTAGGAACCTGGTCTGGGATTGATTTAGTTGTCCTAGCCAAGGTCTTAATTCATTTTGAGGTGTATTTAAAATGTTATTATAATGGCCCAACATCAATGTATAACATGGCCATAATGCAGACACATTTTATAGTTTATATTTCACATGTTTGTATGCTAGACATAGAAAACATTTACAATAGAACCTAGACAACTGGAAGTCATGGGTCCAAGTGTTTCCGTGCAAAAATACCCTACTGTACCCAGCCATAGGTGCATTTTTCTTTATTGTGGCCATAGCAACCAATCAGCTTAGTTTCTCATATTTATTTGGTAAAATTAAGGTTAACCTCTGATTAGTTGCTATATGTATCTCAATACTGTGCTAATAAATGCTACAACTTGTCCTATAAAAAAACACTTTTGGCTACATCAAAGTAAAAATAAAAAAAGATATGTCTCTTTGAATACAGGGACAAAGTTTTTTTTTATAAAACATTTTTTTATTGTGGAAAAGTAGTCAAAACTTCTTTGTTTATTTGTTTGTTCTTTACAAATTTGGGCACATTTATAACAAAGTTGAAACTAAAAGTTTAAACATTTCTCACCTTAAAGATATTAGTACAACTTCATTGGAGTCACTTGTGGTAACTGCAGTTGGTTGGACATGATTTGGAAAGACACAGCCCGGTCTATATAAGGTCTCACAGCTGATAATGTATATCAGAGTAAAAACCAAGCCATGAGGCAGAAGATCGTGTGGGTGACAGATCTAAAACATAACAAAATGTGAAAAAGGAAAGGGGTCTGTAGACTTTCTGAATGCACTGTACAGAAGATGAAAAAGATGCTCCAAGAATTGCTGACAATGAATTAATTCAAGAGGTAAAGGTAGAAATAAGGGTTTTAAGAATCAGTGAAATAATTATTTTATTTACCTACAACTTTTGAAATTTAGGGTATTTTCTTTTTTTTTGGACTTATTTAGTAAACAATGACTATAAATGTCAGTTGTAGAGCAATACAAAAATGGAGAGATTAATTTAAAACTAGTGAAGACCCAGGGGTTATGCTGCACATTGGCACCAATGACAATCTTAGAGGTAGGTGAAGGGCCCTGAAAGATTATTTCAGTGGTTTAGGCAGAAAGCTAAAGGCAAGGCTTACCTACACGGTAATATTTTCTGAAATGATATCAGTACCACGTGCCACACCAGAGAGGCCACCAGAAAGGCAGCAGGAGATTTGGGAGGTAAACAAGTGGCTAAAGAACAGGTGTAGAAAGGAGGGGTTTGGGTTCATAGAGAGGTGGACCAACTTTAGGCTCCACAGTAAGGATGAACTGCACCTAAATGGGTAGGAAGCAGCTGTTCTTGGGGACAAGATAGCAAGGAAGTTGGAGAAGTTTTCAAACTAGGGACTGCAAGGAGGGCAATCACACAAGTAGAGGACAAAATATTAAATTCCACAGGACAACCCAAAGACACAGGGCGTAAATGTACGCCCTGCACCCGATCCCGTTCTATGAAACATGCTCAGTAGCTGAGCACTTTTCACACCCGGGTTGGTCCTGGCAGCTGTTAGGGCGATGTCCGGCATCAACTCTTTAGATGCTGCAATCAAATTTGATAGGTGCGTCTTAAAGTGTAACAATACATTATCTAGACCTTTAGGTTAGCTGATGGAGACTACCCTTTCTACTTCTGTGCGATCGACGCTCCATCTCTGCAGGCAGCCTTAGTAGCCTGAAGTAAGGGAGCACCAACAACACTGATCAATGCTGTGCCATGGCATAGCATTGTTCAGTGTATGCAATCTAATGATTGTATGTAACAGTCTCTTATGGGAACAAAAAAAAGTTAATAAACTGTAAAAAAAATGGTAATAAATGTGAATTAACTCCTTCCCTCATGAAAGTTTGAATCACCCCCCTTTTCCCATTTTTTTAAAAATAAAATAATGTAAACAAAAATAAACATAAACATATGGGGTATCCATATGTGGCAATGCTGCATGCATAAAAGTCTGAACTATTAAAATATAATGTAAATTAAACTGCAGGGTAAATGGCGTGAACATAAATATTACAAAAGTCCAGAATTGTGTATTTTCGGTCACTTCGTATACCAGAAAAAAAATTAATAAAAAGTGATCAGGGAGTCATATCAAAACAAAAATGGTACAGATAAAAACTACAGACGCAAAAAATGTGCCCTCATATAGCCCCATATACGGAAAAAATAAAAGTGTTATAAATTAGCAGATTTCACTAATGAAAACTGAATGTCTCTTTACACAACAGAAAGGTGGTTGCACATCATAATTGTAATAAATGAAGGTTACAGAAATCTCCCATGCTTCCATCAGTAGCAAATGCATGTTTCGATGACTAATGCAAGGGATACAGGACAACATGTTTTGCGCTATAGCAAATCACATCTAGTCGCACAACCAAAATATTTTGCCATTTGTCTGCCACTGCTTTTTTTTTTTTTTTTATAAACTTTGTTTATTAAAGGGTTTTTCAAAATTTTACACAAACGAAACACAATGAACAGTACTTATAACAACGGTACAATGGGAAGTGGACGGGATGCAACCCGCCTATCAGTAATGTACAGCTATCAAGCCAGTATATTCGCCAGGGTCTATGACCCATACAACCTCAGTTAAACAGAATGTTTTTATGAATAATAAGTTCACCAGACATGACTCCTACCCAACGTCCTAGCCACCAGTTTTGACAAGCAATCACTTGAACACCACATATTTCACGCATCCGCACATACACACACCAAAAAAAATAAAAAATAAAAGGGGAGGGGGGGGGAAGGATTGAAATGTGAAGGAAATTTAGAAGAGGATAGCCAAAGAGAAGAAGAGAGACGCTACCACGGTAATATTAGGCTCCCAGAAAGTTTAAGCCAAATGAGCCGAGAGGCACAGGGGACCCAGAGAGTCACTGAGAGAGGCAAGGGAGTACCACTCCGTATGACGGAATGGCCATACAATATCATCCATTTGGGCTCTAGTGAGGTGAGCAATCATAAAAGTGCACCATTTGGTGAAGAATTTCTTTGCATTCCGTTCCCTGTGCCTCTCTGTGTCCAGTCTGTCGACCTCCAGAAAATCTTAAAGTTCCGCAATCACTGCAGCAATGGAAGGCATAGTCGGCTTAATCCATTCCCGCAGGAGTATGCGCTTAGCTACTAAAAGAACAACATGAATACATTTCGGGACCCATTTTGCTGTAATAAAAAATATTCAAATCTCAGAACTTACAAGAATTTGGCAGTTATAAGCAATTTTTATAAAACTGTGTCCCTGTAGCGGAATGTGACCCCCCGCAGAGGGATACAGTTTTCTGCTTCACAACCCTCTCCCTCTCACTTTATCTCTGCTACCCTCTCTCAGGGGAATGGAGAATAAGGTTTTTTACACATCTCCCAGCCATTCTCCCACCCGCACTGCAAAGATCTACCATCCACCCGCTAGCTGTTCCTGTATGGACTGTATGGGCATGCTGTGGGAGTTGCAGTCTTGCGATGGTAGATATGTGCCGAGCGGGTGGGAGAAAGGCTGTGGCTGCGCTCCACAGTCTGTCTAAGTGGTGTAGAGACTGTGTCCCCATCCATCTGAGAGAGTAGTGGGGATGGAGTGAGAGGGAGCCAGCTGTAAAGCAGAAAACTTTGTCCCTGTGTGGAGGGTCACATAGGGACAAAGCCCACCAAAGTCACATGTGACTTCCGACCTGGTACCAAAAATCCATCAGAGTTGGATCTGGTGTAGATGTCGTGCTGCAGTAGATCATGTTGCATAGTGACATCATTTACAATGCGACATTACAATCTTCATGTCACATGACCAGAGTCGCCATGTAGAGCTTGCATAATGAGATTGCCCCATGATTAACTATTACAGTTCTGTCAGTAATATAACAATAATGCAACTAGAATAATAATTTTAAAAATTCCTCCAGATTATAGACATTGCTGTTACATCCTCATTTAGAGTGCACTGTTTCTTAAACCTTTTTTAAACGGGCGGACTATCATGCAAATACATGCTGCTCATTCCTATAATCGCCCCATGTAAAATGGCCAACCATTATCCAGAGAAGGAGCAAACACTTGGATGATCATGTCTTTTGTGCAGCCATATACAATATCGCTTTTGGCTGCACATTGCCCTGTTTAAGCAAGTTATGCATGGCCGACACTGATGAATTTAATGGGCTGCAGAAATGATCGGACAATCGACTGAGCCTTGCGAAGACTCATTGGTGCCCATTACCATCCTCCTATCAGCTTATGTAAAAGGACCTACTGGCCTGTACAATCACAGGCTACTGAGCGTGTGTGACCACTATTAAGGGACACATTTGGTGGACGTTCTGAGCGAGAAGTAAAAGAATAATAGGGGGCGCCATGACGAGTATGTAACAGCAATATCTACATACAGAAGCATTTTTTTTTAATGCTTCCAATAGTAAAAATGATCGTTTTGCATGATCTAACAAGGAAATGTAATAGTAATTGTTGGACTTTAACAAATTAACATCCTTCAGTAAGGTGTAATATTTCCTGAATTTGACTGATCATTTTGGCATCATAGATGCAACAATTATCTTTCCTATTGGTAGGTAGCATGGAATGCACTATTGTATTGTCCATGACTGCCTTACAATTGCCACTCATCCAGTCCAACCCCTAAAACAGTACTACAGCATATAATAATATAAAAAGTCTCCAGGCAGAGGAATGATTGACAGGCGGTAATCATCTGTGGGCTTGTTGGTATCTGCGAGAAGATGTAATGAAAGCAAAAACTGCGTTGTCAATGCATACGACTTGCTATTATATTGCAAGTTAACCTAATGGCAATATGTGATGTTATTTGTTTTCGAGTGTCTTCTCTGTCGCAGAACGTCACATGCAGTTAGTCATAGTGTCACATCGGGCAGATTTGGTAAATACGTCTCATATTTTACTAGGTCTAAGCAGACATTTGCTCTGAGATTGAGATGCATTGTTTAAACCAAATGTGCACTGTACAATGCCCACCACAAGGGGGATGAGGAATCCCTGCCAACTTCATTATTTTAAAATTGAAAGTCATTAGAGAAGGAAATATGTAAAATGTTTTAATGCAGCAATCTGCTGGTTCTGAAAGAATGAGTGTGCCAGTGTTGGTACAGCTCCCTCTGCTTGCTCATCATAAGCATCTCCATAGCTGAAGCAAGGATCATTGGGGGGAGGGCTGCAAAGACGGGGGAGAGGAGGAGGAGGAGGGAGAGGGCTGATTTCTCTCCAGCAGCACTGAGCTGTCCAAACCACAGAAATAGACACAACGGGGAGGGGGCATGGAGACAGATCTATCATTGTATCACCTTCCTCAGGACCACAGGGGATAAGACAATGCTCATCAACAGGTAAAAAGACCCTTGCAGTTTTTTCCATTTCCATTATCATCATAGGCATCGTATTGGGGGAGCTATCCTTTTTTGTCACAATGCAGACCCTTTAGCACTGCAACAATGCATATACGTATAAGTATATATTATGCTTTGCAGTGGTGATGTTGCTTCTTCTAGCTTACATGTCTATTCAGAATTGTGGTTTTCACTAAAAAAATGGTGTTGTCATTTCTGTATTCACTACATAGGCCTCTCTGGATAAGAAGTGAGAACCTAGATAATTGGCAGCATGTGAAGTCTTGGTTAACCCAATATGAGTCTCCCTGATGCAGTAGAAGAATAATGCATGGACACGGCATAGACAGGAGAACTCTATCGAGTAGTGCCATGGATGACATAGGTATAGAATAAGCCCCATCATTATCATTCTGAGCTACAGCATGCATCCACCAGTCGCCCCATACTGAATGGAGGGGTAATTGGGGGCTCTAGTTCAACATGCAGAGGCTGGGTGACCGCAGGGCCACTGGGAACCAAAGTAATTTCTCTGCAGAACAAGGACCACTCTCGATGCCAGACACAGTCCTCAGGATAGCACTCATCATTTCGCTGCTTTGCCTATCTTTGTTTGGGAACATTATGCTTTTAGTAGTTTTTCACCGAAAGCCCCAGCTACTCCAGGTGGCCAACCGCTTCATCTTCAACCTCTTGGTAGCCGATCTACTGCAAACGGTCCTGGTGATGCCTTGTGTCATTGTTACCTCCCTCCCAGATATTTGGCCTTTGGAACATGGACTCTGTGGTGCAGTAGTGGTGCTTATGCATCTGTTTGCATTTGCTGGAGTAAACACCATCACAGTGGTTTCGGTAGACAAATACTTGGCCATTATCCATCCATTATCCTACCCTACCAAGATGACCCCAAAGAGAGGAAGTCTTCTCATCTTCTTCACATGGATCCTCAGCGTCCTTCAGAGCACCCCTCCTCTTTACGGATGGGGCAAGGTGGAATTTGATCTACAAAGCCACTATTGCAAAGTACTATGGGCTTCGAGTTATTCATACACCATGCTCAGCGCCTTATTTTCTTTCATCTTGCCAGTGAGCATTATGTTGGCGTGCTATGGGATGGTGTTCAGAGCAGCCAGGAGGCAGAATGCCTTAGTTCACCCGGTTCAGGCAAATGGATGTGACAGGTCAGATGGGACAAGATCATCTGCTTTAAATGCACTTGACAAAACAAGTCATCACAGACCGCTCTATCACTGCAAAGCAGCCAAGGTTATCTTTGCTATTTTATCATCCTACATTATCAGCATGGGTCCTTATAGTGTCCTGAGCATCATCTCCTCCTGTGCTGGTACAATCATCCCTAAATGGGTAACATCCATAGTCCTTGTCCTCTTTTTCCTACAGTGTTGTATACATCCTTATATCTATGGATATATGCATAAAAGCTTGAAAAAAGAATTCCTTTTGTTGTTGCATGGATTTTTTTGTAAGCAGGTGCACCCTCAAAATGCCATAGTAGATAGTTATATTATACTGACAGATGGCAGAATCTTTCAATCTCACTTCTCTACTGGACCTACGGTAAAATTCCTAGAGGAAGAAACTACTATATCTGTAATCACCGGAAAGAGTCTAAATAACCTTAAGATAAAAGACAGTAGAAAAGAAAGCAGTTCTGCCAATATATCTCCTGAAAAACAATCCATTCAGCAAAAGACAGATCCCGACTTACCCCAACTCATAAGCTGCTAAACAATTGAACTTTTGTAACTTATCTAAATATGTGGAGGTTTTCTGTATGTAAAGTTGGTCTAAAAATTTGGGTATAAAACGTAGTGGTACTGTGTGTGGTTTAACCTTTTCATTGCTGGCAGGAGTCTGTGGGGTAAGGCACTACATGTTTTAGGGCAATGAAAGGGTCAAACTCTCCTGAATTGTGGGGCTAAGCGCTGTATGTTCTTGTAGATGTGCTAAACAGATAAATCTAATTTTTTTTATAATAAAAAGAAATAGAAATTATATCTATATTAGGAAGCAGACCAAATCTGTTCAGAATTATAAAGGGAATCTATCACTAAAGTTATTTTATAAAAGGTGCCTGTAAAATAGGGTAGAAATATGTTCTTCAATAGTATAAGTGCCAAATTTAGATTTTTTTTTTTTTTGTGTTGATTTGATGTATTTCAAAGAATATCATGCTTGAAGAACCTATGGTCTATATCCAGCTAAAGAACAACCCATAGCCCATACCAGTCACTGTATAACCTACTCAATGTGAATGATGCATCCTATACAAATGAACTGAATACCTAAAGCACTGACCCCATCCTATCAGTCCTCCATTAATTCCCTCTCTGGTCGGGATATTGGATACAGAGGGTTACCTTAGGGCAGTGGTCTCAAACTGTGGCCCTCCAGATGTTGCAAAACATCAACTCCCAGCCGTTGGCTGTCCGGGCGTGCTGGGAGTTGACATTTGCAACATCTGGAGGGCCACAGTTTGAGACCACTGCCTTAGGGCCTCCAGAGTTCCCAGGCCTGCTTGAGTTGCTACGGCTGCTAACCTTGTTGCTAAGCCACTGATACCAGTAAAAAATGAATATGGACCCATAGATTGCCTTCAAACATGATATGATTGTTCACATCTCTCAATATGTTTGTGTTGAAAGGTTCTTTGGCAGGATTGTCTCCCAACAAAATCATGTTGTCAGTGGAATGTGATAGAAGTGTTGAGCCCGGTGCTGGCAGGCATTCTTAGTGCACCAGGCAGAAACGTTATGCATAAAAGTATATGGGTGTGCAGCTGTGCACAATAGAGGGGTGCAGGCCCTGTGATTAGGAATTGCGGTGTTCTGCTACGTTGCCTGCACTATACCCCTCTGCTGCAATGAACAGCCTGTGCATGCCGGCACCGGGAATTCTAGGAGCAAATTCTGTATGAATGTGTCAGAAATGTAGCTTTACTGGTTTACGTTCGGTTTCCTTCCTTCATTTCTGATTTTACATGTTGGTATATGTCCAGCTTCATACCAAGACTCATTTTCTGTTCCCTTTAAGTAAGCCATAGACAGGACAATGTTTGATATGACGATCAGGTCAAGAAATGGGCTGTTACATACAGCAAAATTTCTCCAAAAGACCACCTCATTGAGAAGTGCACCCCCTTATGCAGAGCAGATTTTGTGTGACAGATTTCTACCGTCCTATAGTAGCCCACTTTTCAGTGCAATTTTGAGTGGTCTTCTCAAGGAAGTTTCATTTGAATGCCAAGCAACTCTTTAGGTCAGAAGCATCTATCAATGGATTCTACAATTTTTGCATATGATGCATTCTTTTTTTTTTTTCTCATAGCCAAAAATTTTTTAAAATGTAAATAAATAGATGGGGAGATGTTGAGGAGATATCTCATAGACCATGGGGCATCTGCTGACATGTATGGCCATTAATCTTTATCTTCTAACACTATATATATCTTATGAATTGAATACATACAGATAAAATACAGATCGTGCAGTAGAAATATATAAAATAATATCTAAAAACGTCCCCTAGTGGTGGCCATAAGTAGCTGACATATCCTAGATTAACTAGATAAGAATAGGAGAAGTCCGGCACTGCTGTCCAAACGAGACCTATCCCAGACAGAAAGTCGGTAACTGTTCACATAACTCGTGCAGTGCCGGGGGTGCAATCCAAAAGGCAAAGACAGATACAATCCAAACCAGGAGAAAAACGAAAGGATGCACTCACCCGGGAGTCTTGATAGCAGAAGACTTTATTGATTCATCGGTACAACACACAGGCGGGTAGGCGCAGAGGAGCAACCTCGGTTGCTCCTCTGCGCCTACCCGCCTGTGTGTTGTACCGATGAAACAATAAAGTCTTCTGCTATCAAGACTCCCGGGTGAGTGCATCCTTTCGTTTTTCTCCTGGTTTGGATCATAGATTAACTAGGGCTGTTTAAAAGGAATCATTTGTATGAACTATAAAGCTCCATCCATTAAAATGGTATAGGTCGGACATTAAAGAAGTTATCCCGGATTAGAAAATCAGAGCTGGTTTCAAAAACAGCACCACACTTGCCCTCAGGTTTGGTGCGGTATTGCAGCTCAGTTCCATTGAAGTAAATGTAGCCAAGTTGTAATACCAGACATAACCTAAGGAAGGACGGGTGTGGTGCTGTTTTTTTTTGGAAGTAATTAGCTCTGTTTTTCTATTCTGGGGTTGCCGACAATTATCAGAAAATTGGGGGAAGTTGTAATCCAAAAATAAAAAAATAAATACTCTTCACCACGCCTAATTCTGCCACAGGCCAGGCCTACACCAATAACATCAGGTATTGTTAACATGACATGGCAGCCAATCACTGGTCTCAGCAGTCAGGTGCCATGCATGCAAGCAGAGACAACTGAGATTAGTGATTGGTTGCCGTGTCATGTGAACAATATACCTGATATTGGTGCAGGCCGGCAGGGAATGGCATTGGTGGCAGCACTGGAGTGGTGTCAGATTGAGAAGTGAGTATAGTTTATTTTTTTTCTATTTTATGTAGGTTACAGGTGTTGGCACTATGCAAACACCAGGGAACCAAAATAATAGTAAATATTAAAAAGAATTTGCCCACTTTGGACAATACTCGCGTATTAACAAGGTTTCTTGACAATATTTTTGGATAACTTTATTCTTGAATATTCTGCCTAACTGACAAGCAGCAGGGAATTACAGACAGATAGCAGGGGTGTTCAGGACAACAGTTCCGCTCAACTAGAGGAAGTGCGCGCCCGAAAGAGAAAGTGCTTGTGGACACACAAAATAGTTGTCTGTCTGTAACTTCCTGCTGCTTGTAAGTTATTCAGCGTTTTCACGAATCAAGAAAAAGTGGTGAGTGCCGCGTGTTTATTCTTTGCAGTATTGGTTTGTTGATGCTGATGGACACTAAGCACAATCACTAATGTGGAGTAAAGGTGTCGGTCCACTGCAGTAACTGACCTTCGTAGTGAGCAAGTGTGAACTGAGACATACAGCGCAGTGCCAGATCTTATTCTTACACGTGTGATTCTTGACAATATGCTGTTTATAAAATGTCCCCCTGCTGAGACCACTGTTAACTGAAAGTCCAAGAAATAAGTGTTCATTTTTTTCTACAGTGCCATCACAGGGGGAATGAAGCATTACACAGTACAGTGATATAATTTAAAGTGCTATGTGATGCAGGACAGGTCTTCCAGAACAAGACACACTCTTAGGAACCATTCATCACTGTGGCCAAGTAATGAGATTCCTAAATAGGGTTCCAAAATAGAATTTTTACCTCAAAATTCCCTATAGGGCAGTGGTCTTCAACCTGCAGACCTCCAGATGTTGCAAAACTACAAATCCCAGCATGCCCGGACAGCCAACGGCTGTCCGGGCATGCTGGGATTTGTAGTTTTGCAACATCTGGAGGTCCGCAGGTTGAAGACCACTGCTATAGGGTGCATGAATATTGGTTTTCTAAACCGCCTAAATAATACATTAAAATGTAAATGTTGTTCTCACCAGGGACGTGTAAAACAAAGCATGGATTATATAGGCAGGGATTTTACTGTATAAGTGAGCCCATTGATAAACACTTGAACCAGATTTTCCTGGAATGGCTGCTTAGAGGGAACTATACAGAAAATGCTGAGATACATCTTGTTTCGTTAAAGGGAATCTGTCATCAGTATCACCCGCATTTACCAGTTGTACGTACAGCCTTGTAGTATGGACGACACTGATGACAATGATGTCTCCATTCCACCACAATCCTAATTCTTCGGTACAAGCAAATGGCCTTCTCAAGCCCCCTGTGCACAGTGATGTCCAGCCAACATCTTCCTATTAATGCAACCCCACCCCCACCCCACCCACCAAGCATGTAATTTGCAAGTACCAAAGGACAGGAATTGTGGCACAATGGAGGCATGGAGCAGGGAGTGGTAAGTATAATTGTCATCAGTGTCATCCATACTGCAAGCCTGTGCTGGTGATACTGATGACATATTATCTTTATTCCAAAAAAAAAAAAAATGATATTGATAAGATGATACGTACAGCTTTTCATTGAATCCATTATTAAGTATGGTCATAAGCCAACTGGTGCACCCCTTGGGTTATGTTGTGTGGGTGATCATCCTTTGACCGCAAAGGTCCACATAGATCTTGGATCAACAGGTATTGGTTCACATGTAGGATTTTGGTCAGTATTTGGTCAATATTTTAAGCCAAAACCAGGAGTGGAACCAGCATTAAAAAAAAAATCTATAATAGAAGGATTTGCACCTTTTTCTGTGTTTTTGAACCACTCCTGGTTTTGGTTACTGACATTGGCCAAAATACTAGGTGTAAACCCAGCCTTGCTGTTGAGAGATTCAGGCTATGTTCACATACAATTTTTTTTTCAGCTGTTTTGGTAGCCATAAAAATCATTATTTTTGTAAAAAGTAATTTTAGTCAAATTGCTAAAAAAGAAAAAAAAAACAGCCATTTAATGTTTGCACCTGCTTTTTATTTTTTAACTTTGGCAATTTTTTACTCTAAAAATAGCGGAAAACAATGAACATGCTTATTACTTTAATGGCCGCTACTTTAACAGGCGATTTTTTCCCTCATGTGTGCACTAACAGACTTTTTTTCTAATTAATTTTAATAGAAAACATTAGTAAAAGAATTTTGTATTAGTAAAAGAACTTGCTTTTACCTAAAATATTGTTTTATAGCAAGAAAAAAGCCCAATTTTACTGTGTGTGAACATGGCCTGACTCAAGCATTAAAATGTATGTATTTACTGCTTAGTGTAACAAATATTTCATTCAGCAGTGAGTGAAGTGTTGGACTGGTGTGACTTAATGGCCTAAAAATGTCATTTGGCTTTATTTACCAGTGTTACATTATTAGAACTAAACAAAAAGTCATGAATCAAATAGGTATAAAAAAAAATCTATATATAGAGTTTATTTATTTATTAAATTATTTTTTTAATAATTTTTTTTCAGCTGCCTTATGATTGTAAAACCACATGTAAACCTATCATGTATTGCAGTACAGAGGGTTAATATATTGGCACTGCCATGATAACATATCAAACCACAAAAGTAAATCACTTTTGCCTTGTGAACTTTATTGTGTTATGTGTCTCCATGATAAATTCCCTTTATGTTATTATGTAAAGCGGAGTTGACTGAAATGATGACTCTTGGACTTGGGTAACCTTCTGCTGTTGGTATGCATTTATTTAATATATAGGAATTGGGGGTATTATACCTTTTCTGTCAGGTTTTTTTTTTGGTTGCTGATTTTTCCAAAATGTACTAAGAATGTGTAAAATATTGCTGTAATTCTACTCAAACTTGAAAATTTTGGCCTGACTGCAGTAAACTCCAATACCCCTCATCTCCTATGTCACTCTAAGAGTGCAAAGGACTAAGACATGGGGCTTCTCTTGTTTAGGCCATACTGTAGCTGTTGCAGCTCCTGGCCGGGCATGGGAGGTACACTGGGGTCATTGCTACTTGGCTTTACCAGCATAACAAATATACAGCATATAAAGAATATACAAGAAATAAAAATTTGGATATGGCCTTGTAGAGCTTATGCTTTGCAAGTCTGGGAAGTAAAATCAATGGTGAACACAGTGTTCTCCCCAAGCCATAGAGAAGGACCAATAAAGCAGCTCTACAATGTGAAGACCCCATCAAACAACTAATATCTCAGCTTCTTGGTCCAAATGGTATAAGGGAACTGAGGTTTTACTGCAGCTAAACCTGAATCCTTAGGTAGGGTAAAGTTAGACTACAAAGGAAATCTGTCAGAGGCCTTCACTTAACTTAAAGGGGCATTCTAATAATAAACTAATCTGTGGGGGTCCATCTACTTGGATCCTGAGAACAGAGTTCCAATTATCCTCTAAAAGGCAAATCACTGAACTCTTCAATGTTGGGCAGCACTGTAGAGAATGAATATAGTGTTGGTTCTACCTGCACAGTTTGTACCATTCATAATGGGGATACTTTTCTCCCTGTTCTCAGGATCCTTTGCTTAAAGGGGTACTTCGCCCGTAGACATCTTATCCCCTATCCAAAGGATAAGGGATAAGATGTCTGATCTCGGCTGCGGCACCCCAGACATCCGGTGCATGGAGCGAACTTTGCTCCGTACCAGATGACTGGCGATGCAGGGCGGAGGCTCATGACGTCACCGCCACACCCCACTCGTGACATCACAGCCACACACCCTCAATGCAAGACTATGGGAGGGGGCGTGACGGCAGTCACGCCCCCTCCCATAGACTTGCATTGAGGGGGCGTGGCTGTGACATCACGAGCGGGATGTGGCCGTGACGTCCTGAGCCTCTGGCGCTGCACCCAACGCCCTAAACTAACACTGGGTGCAGCAGGGAAATCACGGGTGTCCCCAGTAGCGGGATCCCCACGATCATACATCTGGTTGCCTATCCTCTGGATAGGGGACAAGATGTCTAGGGGCGGAGTACCTCTTTAACTAAAGCATCTAAAGATGCTTTTCCCTATCCACGGGATAGGGCATAAAATTCTGATTGGTGGGAGACCAACAGGGGAGACCATAAAAATCAGCTTGTTATCCCCTATACTATGGATAACTTCTTAAAATGGGAAAACCCTTTCAAATAAATACAGCAGCAGAAGGGGGTTGAACAACAGTATCATACCTTGTGATGTGAAACATCTGTAAGGAGATATTCCGTTTCATGTAATACTAAATGTAAATGAGATGCAAGTGTCCATTGGGTGGGTCTTATGCCAGCATGTGCCCACTATGTTTCCCACTATATTCCTCCTTTGAGTTGATTGACAGCATTTCTGCAGTTTCAGTGCTAGCAAAAGTGACATCGGACAGCAAAGGGGCTGTCAACTGAGTCATAGGAGAAGCAGGACTTGGACAGTAGAAGAGATAGCAGGCACTTTTGGCTCATTTACATATTATGTAAAAGTGGAACATCTCCTTAGAGACAAATCATTTCACATGGTTATTAAGGTTTTGCAACCTCCTACCTTCCACTGTAGTTAGTTAAAATAAAGTGTACCTGTCACTTGCAAAAGCTGTGAAGAGTGCATAGCTGAGTTCTCCTCTTTGTGCATGCTACCGAGACAAACCCATAGACTTTGCATTGCAAACTGGGGGGTCTGAATTCTACCCGACCGATCACAGACCCCACACAGACCCTGACTGATCAAAACTTTTGACATGTCTAGGATTTGTCGAAATGTTTTTCCAAGTGACAGTGTCTATTTAAATTAAAGGGATTCTCTGCTGGAAAACATTTTTTTTTTAATCAACTGGTGCCAGAAAGTTAAACAGATTTGTAAATGACTTCTATTTAAAAACCTTAATCCTTCCTGTACTTATCAGCTGCTGTATACTACAGAGGAAGTTATTTTCTTTTTGAATTTCCTTTCTGTCTGACCACAGTGCTCTCTGCTGACAAGAGAGTAGTAACAAATCCCCATAGCAAACCTATCCTGCTCTGGATAGTTCCTGACATGGACAGAGAGCACTGTGGTCAGACAGAAAAGAAATTCAAAAAGAAAAGAACTTCCTCTGTAATATACAGCATCTGATAAGTAATTTACAAATCTGTTTAACTTTCTGGCACCAGTTGATTTAAAAAAAATAAATAAGAGTTTTCCAGTGGAGTACCCCTTTAAACAATGGGCTTTGCTAGATAACCTTTAAAATATCTGAACACACAAATGTTCCACTACTTAGCCATCATGCAGATCTCGAAGATCACAGCACTCAGGAGGTACTTTTTGCTCTGTTAGTACAGATTGTATGTTCATCTTTGCACATGACATATATACATAGATGAACTTATGTAAAGAAAATGTGCCCTCTATGCAAAGTATTCAAAGCCGCCATCTCTGAGGTCTATACGAAAAAAATTTAACACCCAAAGAATCTCGAATCCAACCTAAGGGTACGTTCACACGTGCATATTTTCTGCTACAGATTTGCTTTAGAAGATTTTGCTTAACATTGACGTCAATGGGCATCAAAATCGCAGCAAAAATGTCCACGTGTGAATGCACCCTAAAAGGGTATTTGGGCCCATACATCCTAATGAATGTCACAGAATGGGGTGACTCACTCAGGACTCCAATTTGAGAGCTAAAACAAAGAGCTGATCCCATTTGTAACCAAATTTACTGACATTTAAAATAGTTAAATATTTATTTTCTCCTTCTACTTGTTTCTGTTTACATATCCTGGAGATATATATATATATAAAATCAGATTTTTCTTTAATTTAAATATTGTCAGCAAATTTTTAAAGGATTAGCATCCTTGAAAGGATGCCATCAAATGCGCATATCTCTGTTGTACAAAATTCAGGCTGCTTTTGTATGCACTTTATACAAGAACTTAAGGGTTAACCCAGAGGACAAAATAACAATTTGTACTGAATTATTCAATAAACAAAACATTTGATTTACCAAAGGTTTTGTCTCTTTTGTATAGAACAACTACCAATTACTTTCTAACATTCTTTTTTTCTTTGAACACTATATCATCATCATAGAGAATTGTACATTCCTAAAGATTATCATCACACTGTATGTTGTTCAATATTCTGTTCAGCCATTTTAAACATTTTTATTTTATTTTTATTTTTTAAAGTTGGATCATATCTAGTACGCCCTCTAATGGTTGTCATCTAGTCTCCCGGTCTTGTAAATGGCAGATCTGTCTAGTTATTCCACTGACAGCCATTAGCCCCAGTGGCCATACATGCATGTTCAGCTTTTTTCCGTACAATGGGGAGATACAACAGCTGTGACACCATTCTGTCACCACTCGGAGGGAAGCAATAGGATCGGAAAAGGCAAAACTACCAGCTAATGTTTTCCAGCCTGCAGCAGGCTTTATGGCAGCACACTGTGTAAAACAGGGCCTTGGGTATTGCGTTGGCTGCTGTATGCACTGTATTCAAGGGTTTCTCATCCCCAGTCCTGTGGAGCATCGCCCTCCTCTCCCTCTCATGCTAATATACAGGTCAGTAACAGTATATTAGCATCATACTATTACTGACCAAATCCTGTATACCAAGACCATTATTACCAATAATACTATTATACCATATATTACCAATATACTGCTACTGACCAAATGCTGTTTGACCACAATGGGGTACTATGACTAGGAAGCACTTATTACCAAATAGGGGCACAGGGTGCATTATTATCACTTAAGGGAAAAGGGGGCATTTTTTTTCTAAATGGAGGCACTGGAGGCATTATTACCCAGGGGCCATTATTACCACTTGAGTACACTATTTCTGAATGAGGGCACCCTAGACATTATTACCACTTGGGGCACATGGGGCATTGTTTCTGTATGTGGTTACAAAGGGTTATTATCACCATTTAGAAGCATGTGGGCATTTTATTGTATGGGGGCACATGGGGCATTATTACTGCATGGAGGCACAGAGGGGCATTATTATTATATACTCATTAATAGTGAGTGGGGGGCACTGTAGGAGCATTATTAGTGACTCGGGCCCAGTTGGAACATTTTTAGTGAATGGGGCCACAGTGGGGAGTATTATTTGTATATGGGGTCACAGTGGGGGAATTATAATTGAGTGAAGGGCATAGTTGGTGCCATTATTAGTGAGAACATTCTTACCACATGGTAAACTAATGGGGGCACTATACTCCGCAGACAAATTAAATCTGCTCATGTAAACACATCCTAGATCAGTGTTTCCCAACCACTGTGCCTCTAGCTATTGCAAAACTACAATTCTCAGCATGCTGGGAGTTGTAGTTTTGCAACAGCTACTGGTTGGGAAACATGGCTTAAATATAGTTAGAGATGAAATGTCAGCAATTTTTCCCCAAACCAGCACCACTTTCATCCATGGTACTGTTCTGCAATACCTGGTGTAATCCGGGGACAGGATTTGCACAAAAAAATAAAAAATAAAAAGATAAAAATTTTTCTAATCTCTACTTTTCTGTAAAATACTTTTTCTCTGTCTTCAAAGTTGTAGCCATATAAAGGTGAGAATTCGGTAAGCGCCTCACATCTTTCATGCAAATAACGTGATAAGTATGTCGCTCCCATTTATGCCACAGGTAGTGCACACTAAAGTACTGCGCTCAGACCATCTGGAGAAATCTCTGTAGTAATCCCTTTGAATTATCACCTGCGACTCTCACATCCAGCATTGATGAAGTCACCGTCACGCCACATTTTCATGAAGTGTTAGGTTGGAAGATTGCGGTAGGTTTCAGATCATAATGAAAAGCAAAACACTGTGGCCAGATGTAATGTAGAGGTTTTCACACTATATTTTCCCAACCAGCATGAAAGCACTGTGAAAAGAGCATGTTACTCTGACTGTCCTTATGCTGAGGAAAAGCGCTTGCGTGACACCAGCTGCACTGCTGCTTGCCAAGATCCATTGTAGCTAACAAGGAAAAAAAAACATGGTGAGGTGAGAGGCCAGACTGATGTCTTTTTGCATTTAGTTGATCAAAGCTGATACTCCAATCCAAGCCTTGGAAAAGTTCCAAAAATCAAGAGTCAAAGTTTAAAAGGGCACTCCGGTGGGAAAAAAAAAGGTTTTCAAATAAACTGGTGCCAGAAAGTTAAACAGATTTGTACTCATCAGCTGCTGTATGCTCCACAGGAATTTCCTTTCTGTCTGACCCCAGTGCTCTCTGCTGACACATCTGTCCATGTCAAGAACTGTCCAGAGCAGGAAAGGTTTGCTATGGGGATTTGCTCCTACTCTGGACAGTTCCTGAGACGGACAGAGGTGTCAGCAGAGAGCACTGTGGTCAGTCTGGAAAGAACTATACAACATCCTCTGGAGCATACAGCAGCTGATAAGTACTGAAAGGATTAAAGGGGTAAAGTCGTTCAAATTTGTAAATGACTCATATTTAAAAATCTAAATCCTTCCAGTTCTTATTGGTTGCTTTATACTACAGGGGGAGTTGTGTAGTTCTTTGCAGTTTGACCACAGTGCTCTCTGCTGCCACCTCTGTCTGTGTCAGGAACTGACCAGAGCAGGAGATATGATTCTACTCTAAACAGTTCCTGACACAGACAGAGGTGTCAGCAGAGAGAACTGTGGTCAGACTGGAAAGAACTATACAACTTTCTCTGTAGTATACAGCAGATTTGAAAACGTGTTTTCCCCCGGAGTACCCCTTTAAGATTTTTACATAGAAGTATTTTACAAATCTGCTTATTTTGCTGGCACCAGATGATTCGAAAACATTTGGTTTCCATGGTAGTACAATTAGGTTAGAACAAAACTATCTGATGCATCAGGTTGTGGCTATATGCTATCATTGGGATGCTCCTATAGATACACACAGAAAACATGATGCACAAATACATAGTTTGACAGCGATGAGACCAAGGGTAGTCCCGGTCTTATTTACAGCAATTATAACTAAAACTGTATGAATTGTGCTAAGTTTGGCTATACTCAATCATGCAGCCAGTTTTTATTTTTATCTAATCCAAATAAACATTGGAAAAAAAGAAGATACACAACAAGGAGCTTAAAGTGCAGTTATATTTGTGATCAAAGCAGTACATCAAGGTAAGACAGATGTGGCACTAACCTTTTTGCGTTGCACTGTAAGCACAACACCACCTTGCACTCCAATGATGTGCAAATATATGAAACATAGGTTCTTCACTGTAAGAGCAGTGAGACTACGGGACTCTCTAACAGAGGAGGTGGTCACGGTGAGCTCAATAAAAGAGCTCCAAAGATGCCAGGATACATTTCTGGAGGGTAATTATATTCCAGGTTACGGATAATAGATTTATAGGGACAGAACATTATTAATTCTGATTGCCATAGTTGGAGATGGAAGTAATTTTTTTTAGAGCATCAGCCTTATAAGAGTTTTTTGCTTTCCTTTGGATGAAAATGGTAGGAACCCAATAGGCATATAGGTTAAACATGATGTGCTCTTAACTTTATGAACTATGTAACTATGTCAGTAGAGCCTGGAGCAGCCTGCATTCAACCGCAACTGAAGAGAGTGAGGTGTTAAGCACAGACAGCAGAGAAGACCATCGGGAACCTGAGATGATCCAGAATACCGTATTTTTCGCCGTATCAGATGCACTTTTTCTTCCCCAAAACTGGGGGGGGGGAAAGTTGGTGCGTCTTATATGGCAAATACACATTAAAACCCTGTCATATCGCGTGGGCCCCTGCAGCCATCAACGGCCGGGACCCGCGGCTAATACAGGACATCACCGATTGTGGTGATGCCCTGTAGTAACCCTTCAAACGCGGCGATCAGAGCTGACCGCCGCATCTGAAGTGAAACTAACCCGGCTGCTCAGTCGGGCTGTTCGGGACCGCCGCAGTGAAATCGCGGCGTTCCGAACAGCTTACAGGACACTGGGATGGACCCTACCTGCCTCCTAGTTGTCTGATCGGCGAATGACTGCTCTGTCGGGATCCCCTGCATAGCCGGCGCTCTCCTTTGTCGTCATCACGTCGTTGCGCATGCCGTCCCGTCATCCAATAGGAGCGGCGTGCGTAGCGACGTGATGGCAGCGATGGAGAGCGAGGATACCGGGCAGCAGAGACGTTCGGGAGCGACGGGGACACCCTGGGGATGCGGCGACAGCGAAGGAGGGCAACATCCAGGGCAGCAGTGACGGGTCCGGAGCAGCGGGGACACGTAAGTATTACCTCCTATACTAGTGGTCTTCAACCTGAGGTCCTCCAGATGTTGCAAAACTACAACTCCTGGCATGCCCGGAGTTGTAGTTTTGCAACATCTGGAGGTCCGCAGGTTGAAGATCACTGTCCTATACTTTACATTGTATTTGGTTCAGAATAATTTTTTTCTAGATTTTCCTCCTTTAAAATTGGGTGTGTCTTATATGGCGAAAAATACGGTAGTTCTTGGAAGAAATGGACGTCATAGAGTGACACTCCTAGCTATAAGTTGCATCAACGACTGAAAGCAGGACAAAGCGCTTAGCAATGTGAAACATATGTTGCTCCTGCCTCTGCCACATTCTAGCCAGCTTTTATCCTTACGGATTGATTGATGTGTGTTCTTTAAGATTTCTGGTGAGTGCCATTATTTCATTCTACTGTAACCGTACATTGCTAATTACACTTTCTTCAAACAACACCCGTCAAAAAAATCTGCAAATTAAAACATACCTGTCATATCCCACAACAAAAAAAGTTATATGTTTCTCAGTACCCAATTCTGATCATATACTTATAATTTGTATATGCCTAGCACCTATATTTCTCTCACAAATACCATCTATTGCTCACTTACTTTTTCATTCTGTGCTTTGTAGGGGGTGCGTCCTCACTCTGCATGACTCATCTTCCTCTCTGAATTCTGGATCTCTCCATCCAATCACTGTAGGCTGCTCTATAATGCCCTCCTACCTTTTTTTTTTTTTTGCATGCTGCAGGCTAATAGGACAGGAGAGAGCACAGAGGAGTGCTAGCCCACCCTCAATTGCTGGACTTTGTCCAGCCTGTTGTTACGCCGGCATTCTTCTCTTTGCAGCGCCCCGGTCAGAACCGCTGACCGGGAGCGCTGCACTGGTGTCACCGGTGGGGATGCGATCCGCGTAGCGGGACGCGCCCGCCCCCGCGGGTCGCATCCCAATCTCCTCACCTACCCCGTCCTCTTGCTGTTCTGTCCCAGCGTGCGC
Organism: Hyla sarda; assembly: GCF_029499605.1. NCBI lineage: Eukaryota > Metazoa > Chordata > Amphibia > Anura > Hylidae > Hyla > Hyla sarda. The sequence goes on from NC_079197.1 coordinate 124,224,061, forward strand.
GGCCCCGCGCGCGACGGCTCTCTGAAATTTAAAGGGCCAGTGCACCACAAATTGGTGCCTGGCCCAATCAGTACCTACACCTGCGCTATGTGTATAAAAACTCACTTCCCCTCCCTGTCCTTGCCGGATCTTGTTGCCTTGTGCCCTGTGAAAGCGTTTAGTGTGTTCCCAGACCTCCTGCTGTTGCCCCTGACTACGACTCTTGCTGCCTGCCCTGACCTTCTGCTATGTCCGACCTTGCTTTTGCCTAATCCCTGTGTACCGCGCTTATCTCAGCTGTCAGCTGGGGTTGAGTCGCTATCGGGTGGAACGACCTGGGGGTTACCTGCCGCTGCAAGTCCATCCCGCTTTGCAGAGGGCTCTGGTGAAAACCAGTAACCCCTTAGACTCCGTTCCCCTGGTACGGCCCTCGCCATCACCCCCACTGACACAGAGAATCCACCACCAGTGTCCTCGCTGCATACCAGTCCGGATCCTGACACCTGTGCTTCAACTTGGACAAAGTTGTTGCTGCAGCCAGAGAGGATTATGTTGTGGATGGTATGGAGACCTCTAGTTATGTTTTTATGTCATTAGTTCTGTAAAAAAGAAATAACATTTTCTTATGAAGTATATTAGGAAAGTTAATTGCCAAGATGTACAACATATAAAAGCTTTTCAAATTTGAAAGTGCCCATTTAAGTCTTAGGGCATGTTCACATGGCAATTTTTTTTCCATCAGAGAACAATCCACAGTAGCAATCTGAGGCCCGCCCTTGGATTTCCACTATGTATGGGCTTGATTTTTTGGACATGGATTTAGCTCCATTGTGGCTAATCCATGTCCTGGCTACCACAGTTTCCATCCAGAATGTGCACAGAAACAAATTCAAAAAGTGTCATTTCATGTATTTTTCTTAAATTACATTGACTCTGCAGGGAAAAAAAACTGTACCATATGAACTACAGAAGGAATAATCATTAAAAATTATATAATGTGGTTTGCAGGAATTACATGATCATCAAAAATTATCCAAACACAAGAGCTTTCAAAAGTTATAGTTAGTGATATTTTCTATTAGTCCACTCTTTAGGAAAACTCTGTAGAATGTATAAAGAATGGTTTGGATATTTGGCTTTTGTTTTTTTTTCACCCAGTAATTTTTGGTTTCAAATTCATCCACATGCTGCCGGAAAAAATATTTTCCGTATTTTTCGCCATGTAAGACGCACCCAATTTTAAAGGAGGAAAATCTGAAAAAAAACAAATACAATGTAAAGTATAGGACAGTGATCTTCAACCTGCAGACCTCCAGATGTTGCAAAACTACAGCTCCCAGCATGCCCGGACAGCCATGCTAGGAGTTGTAGTTTTGCAACATCTGGAGGTCTGCAGGTTGAAGACCACTGCTATAGGAGGTAGTACTCACGTGTCCCCGCCGCTCCGGACCCGTCACCGCTCCCCTCACCGCTCCCCTGGATGTCACCCTCCATCGCTGTAGCCTTGTCCCCGTCGCTCCGGAACGTCTCTGCTGCCAAGGATCCTCGCTCTCAGTCGCCGCCATCACGTCGCTACGCACGCCGCTCCTATTGGATGACGGGACAGCGTGCACGACGACGAAGGAGAGCGCCGGCCATGCAGGGGATCCCGGCACGGAGCAGACACCGAGGAGGCAGGTAAGGTCCGTCCGGTGTCCTGTAAACTGTTCGGGAAGCCGTGATTTCACCGCGGCGGTCCCGAATAGCCCGACTGAGCAGCCGGGTTAGTGTCACTTTCGCTTCAGACGTGGCGGTCTGAAGGGTTAATACAGGACATCACCGCGATGCCGCAGGTCCCAGCCGTTGATGGCCGCAGGAACCGCAGCGCTAGGACAGGGTTTTAATGTGTATTTACCGTTTAACACGCACCAACTTCCCCCCCCCCAGTTTTGGGGAAGAAAAAGTGAGTCTTATACGGCGAAAAATACGGTAAGTATTTTCAGTAAAGACGTTATATCTGAATTAAATCTGCAGTGTTGCAGATTGTGCTGTTGATGTGCTGCAGGTTTTAAAGTGTACCTGTCGTCAACAAAAACTTTTTATATAATGTAGATAATACCAATGTATATTACAAATATACATATAATGGTTAAAATGGTGTATATTTTGGGTGAAAAAATGCTGTCCCTGCAGCTATTGCCTGTGTGTCTCTAGGAGGAGTCCAAATACAGGAAGTGAGGGTGGGAGAAGCAGGGATCTGTGCAGACTCCTGTCTGGTCAGTCAGCCTGCTGTATGAGCCAGGAGCATGTTCTAGAGCCTCAGTGTACACGGTCCTGCTTTTTCTTACTGCAGAGCCCTGCTTGTCCTCAGTGTACAGAGCCCTGCTTGTCCTCAGTGTACAGAGCCCTGCTTGTCCTCAGTGTACAGAGCTCTGCTTGTCCTCAGTGTACAGAGCCCTGCTTGTCCTCAGTGTACAGAGCCCTGCTTGTCCTCAGTGTACAGAGCCCTGCTTGTCCACCCTCACTTCCTGTATTTGGACTCCTCATAGAGACACACACAGGCAATAGCTGCAGGGACAAAAATAAACGCATTTTTTAAACCAATGTATATTACAAATATACATATAATGGTATTATCTACATTATATAAAAAGTTTTTGTTGATGACAGGAACACTTTAAACATATTGGGAAAATGTAAGGTTTGTTCACACAGTGAAATGTCTGTTCGTTATTCCGCCTGAATACTCTTCACGGACATTCACCTGCAGCAGATTTCATTGATTTCATGGTAAAATTTTATGTTTCTGCCTAAGAAGTCCAATCGGGGAGTCTGCAAAAAGAATATACTCGTCTATTCTTTTTGCGTATTTGGCTCGGAAATGCATTGCAGTCTATGAGAAGGCACATTTTCAAGTGGCCCACAGATTATTCACATTCCGTATGTTTTTTTATCGCTTTTTATTCATTTTTTTTATGGTATGAAAAGTAACCAAGAATACGCTATTTTGGACTTTGGAATTTTTTTTTACATGTACGCCATTGACTGAGCGGTGTAATTAATTATATATTTTTATAGATCAGACATTTACGCACGCGGCAATACCACATGTTTATATTTATTTTTATGTACATAGTTTTTTTTTATGGGAAAAGGGGGGCGACTAAAACTTTTATTAAGGAAGGGGTTAAATCACATTGATTGCAGGCACTGATCAATGCTGTGCCATAGCATTGCATTGATAAGTGTTTTTGGCGGTCGATTGCTCAAGCCTGGATCTCAGGCTTGAAGCAATCAATCGCCGATCGGACGCACAGGAGGCAGGTAAGGGACACTCCTGCTGCATGCTAGCAGATCAAGACATCACAGTGGTCTTGATCAGCCCGACTGATTTTACTTTAGACTTGATTTTTTTACTTTGAAATTGATCGCTGCGTCTAAAGGGTTAATAGCGCACATCAGCACAATCGTTGATGCATGCTATTAGCCGCCGGGACCCACCCGATATGATGCGGGGCCTGATATTGCGGGAGCAGGCAAAGGACGTACAGGTACGCACTGCGTCCTTAAGGAGTTAAAAATCATCGGGTGCCCCAAAGTTAAACAGATTTGTAAGTTACTTTTATTTAAAAATCTTAATCCTTCCAGTACTTATCAGCTGCTGTATGCTCCACAGGAAGTTGTATTTCTTCAGTCTGACAACAGTGCTCTTTGCTGACACCTCTGTCCATATCAGGAACTGTCAAGAGCAGGGGATATCTGTTTGCTATGGGGATTTGCTTGTACTCTGGACAGTTCCTGACATGGACAGAGGTGTCAGCAGAGAGCACTGTGGTCAGACAGAAAATAAATAGGAAAATAACTTCCTGTGGAGCATACAACATCTGATAAGTACTGTAAGGGTTAAGATTTTTAAATAGAAGTCATTTACAAATTTACAAAGCTTTCAAATTCCCATGTATGCATTTTTATGTGGTTTTCATGTCCCACATCTGGAACTGCATCTATATTTAAAAGATGCACTGAAAATCTGCATCAATTTTAAACATGGATGGAATAGTTATGGCTAAATGCTACATTAAAGTCTATAGTGAAATATAAAATTCACTACATACAAAAAGCTTTGGCTCGTGATGTGTTTGTGACAATTTTTAGGGTCTGCGTTATTTATTCTAACATGCAGCAGGCTCTGAGTATAAACTTTTTGGAGGGTTTTCCTCTTTTCCACAGGGCACAAAACACCCCACAAAAATGCACGTATTTAATGACACCAAATAAAGAAACTTCACAAAAATGCATGTATAAAAATCATAAAAACAAGTTTGGTTTCTTTTAAATTGTATTTTTTTCAAGCAGTTACGAATGCCAGGAGCTATGTGATGGAGCCCTTGGACTATGACAAACACTGACATTTGCATTCACTGTGTATTCAGCTTCCAATGATATGATTCAGTCAATGGACATCTTGCCCAAAGTGTAATGTTAATCTGTGTTCCTGGCAAATCAAACACAAATCAATCACTATTTACTCTGACCAGTCAAGTGCACTTTCCACATTACATCTGGAAAATATTTTATTTGGCATTCTTCCATTTTAATATCGTACTCCGTGTTAACATCCATGTCTCCATAATCTGACACACATTTCCTCTACAGACAGGGGCAAGGCAAAGTCAAATCTCTTTTGTGGAGATTAAAATAAAAGAGGACGTCCAGCAAAAAAATTTTTTATATTAAGTGATCACGGGGGTCCGACTGCTGGGACCCGTTCATTCAACCCCTCCATTCATCTCTATGGGAGATGCGAAGACACACGAACACTTCTCCTGTCTTCTTCTCTCCCATAGAGTTGAATGGAGGCAGCGTTTTAGACCAGCTAACATGCTGGGTGCAAAATGTCATTTACAGGAGCAGAGCAGATCGCAGGGGGTTCCAGCCATCGAACCCCCGCGATCAGATACTTATTTTTCGCTGGACATCTTTAATCTGTGGGTAAAACATGCATGAATATGGCCGATATGATTCGAGCTGAAGATCTATAAAATGTCAGGGGCAGGGTGGACCAGAGGAAGGGGGATCCTGGATTCCCAGGTGAGCCTAGCTTTCAACTGTGTGTCCGTCTTTTACATGCACTGACAGTTGCGACACGGGACAGAGGCTGCAAGGGCATTCCAGTGCATGCAGCGTAACATGCTGCCTCCATGGAAGCTCAGAGACAAGTGACACTGACAGGCACATTGAGAGGACAGAGAAGAGCTTCTGATATTTCCGCCCTTTTCCTCCCCTTGTTGACAGTTCACTGTCTAGGTCAGTGGTCTTCAACCTGCGGACCTCCAGATGTTGCAAAACTACAACTCCCAGCATGCCCGGATAGCCGTTGGCTGTCCGGGCATGCCAGGAGTTGTAGTTTTGCAAATTCTGGAGGGCCTCAGGTTGAAGACCACTGGTATAGGAGGTAATACTTACATGTCCCCGCCGCTCCGGACCCGTCACTGCTGCCCTGGATGTAGCCCTCCATCGCTGTCGGTGTCCCCGTCGCTCCGGAACGTCTCTGCTGCCTGGTATCCTCGCTCTCCGTCGCTGCCATCACGTCCGCAGGTTGAAGACCACTGGTCTAGGTTATAGAACACAATTCAACTGTAGAAGAGGTCGTCAGATTGGTGTGTATGTGTATATATATATATTATATATTATATATATATACACATACATACATACATATATATACACATACATACATACATATATATACACATACATACATACATACATATACACATACATACATACATACATATACACATACATACATACATATATATATATATATATATATATACACACACACACACACACACACACACGGCAACCACCACTTTGAGAGTGGAATTGTACTCAGTAACCTAGGCAGTGATCTGTCAACAAGGGAAGAATAGGAGCCACATTGTCAAGAGGAGGCCAATTTGTTTAATCCTTGCATTAACAGAAATATTTAATTGTATGTGCCCTACATGTTTAACTATTAGTGGAGATTGGAATAGCCCTTTAATATGGGAGATTCTGAGTTCATGATGTATGGAAAACAACAGCATTCTTAAAGCCCATCCACGGCTATGAGAACAAGTTCAATGTATCCATGACAACCTGCTCAGGTAGTAAGAACCTATTCATGAATACATAGCATGCAGTTCACACTACTTGGAATAATCAGCCTGTGCATGCTGCTGTAGTGGCAATTGACATAATCAAGTTATAAATAGCATTCTACATAAGATTGGCTCCATATATCCATAACATTACAACTCATTGATGTCCAATTCCAGGGTTCCCACAATATTAAAGTGTACCACAGGAAAAAAAATTATGCTTATATATATTCCTCACTAGGTCCTGCAGATTCTTTACATGTTTTATATGTTCCTCACTAGGTCCTGCAGATTCTTTACATGTTTTGTGTGTCTAGCATCTCTATTTGGCTCACAAATCCCTCTGTTCTGCTGCTCTCTCATTCTGACATCCACCGATCAGGGGAGTGTCTGAGGGAAGAACAAAGCCTGCCCTCACTCACCATGCATTCACTTTCTTTTCATTTCGAGTCTGCTGAAAAGAATGTGATGTATGTGAAGAGTGAAATTTCCCAAAAATGTGTACCTTCACAAAATTTATCAAATGCCCTCCAGCTATTTGATAAAGGTGGAGGATGAAAGTCCTAAACACATGAAGAGCCCTGTAATGCTACGTTAACCCCTTAAGGACCGGGGCTTTTTCTGTTTTTTTCATTTTCAATTTTTCCTCCTTAACTTTAAAAAATCATAACTCTTAAAAAATTTTTACCTAAAATTCTATATGATGGCTTATTTTTTGTGTCAATAATTCTACTTTGTAATGACAGTCATTTTACCCAAAAATCTACGGTGAAACGGGAAAAAAAAAATCAATGTGTGACAAAATTGATGAAAAAACACTATTTTGTAAGTTTTGGGTGCTTCTGTTTTTACACAGTACATTTTTCGGCAAAAATGACACCTTATCTTTATTCTGTAGGTCCATACGGTTAAAATGATACCCTACTTATATAGGTTTGATTTTGTGTCACTTCAGAAAAAAAATCATGAATACATGCAGGAAAATGTATACGTTTAAAATTGTCATTTTCTGAGCCCTATAACTTTTTTATCTTTCTGTGTTCAGGGCGCTATGAGGGCTCATTTTTTGCGCCGTGATCTGAAGTTTTTAGCGGTACCATTTTTGTTCTGATCAGACTTTTTGATCACTTTTTAGTGATATAAAAAGTGCTCAAAAATGCAATATTTTGGACTTTGGAATTTTTTGCGTGTACGCCATTGAACGGGTGGTTTAAAAAGCGGTATATTTTTATAATTCGGACATTTCCGCACGCGATGATACCACATGTGTATTTTTATTTACACTGTTTTATTTTGTTACTAGGAAATGCCGGGTGATTCAAACTTAATTCAGAAGGGAATACCTGAAAGGGTTAACTTTTTTTTTTTTTTTTTTTTACACTTTTTTTTGCAAGCTGATAGGTGCCATAGAGACCTATCAGCTTGCAATGGCTGATTTCATTCACAGACTGCTGCCTTGCCGTTGCATGGCAACAATCCGTGAAATCGGCGATTGCTCAAGCCTCAGGCTTGAAGCATTCAATCAGCGATCGGACTGCAGGAAGGAAGGTAAGAGACCTTCCTCCTGTGCTACAGCTGTTCGGGATGCCGCGATTATACCGCGGCGATCTCAAACAGCTCCTTGAGCTAGCTGGGCACTTTCACTTTCGTTTTTATTAGTTATTAGCTAATAGCAGCGGGTCCTGGCATCACTATGACACCGGGCCCGCCGCGATATGATGCGGAGTTACCGTGTAACCCCGCGTTATATCGCAGGACCAGAACACATGACGTAGCGGTACGTCATGTGTCCTTAAGGAGTTAAAGAAGCTGTCCAGAAAAAAAATGGCTGGGGGTGGGGTAAAAAATAAGTCATACTCACCATGCAGAAAACAGGTGCGGACATTTGACCGACTGCTGCTTTAACCGCTCATAAACGGCAATGGATTTTCTTGCAGACTCCGAAGAAATACTGGACAAGTCTATTCTTTCTGTGGATGCTAGAATCCGAATTTCCGCCCCAGAAATATCTGGTGCGTAAATACTGCCATGTAAACAGCACAGCAGAATTCCACTGAAATCAACGGAACTCTCCTGTAGCAGAATGCCCCGTGCGGACATACCACATATCCGCGACTCGATGATGGCCCTGCCCCCTGCACCACCCGTCATCTGCCTCAGAGAAAACTTAGCTCCGGGCTGCTGTGGTATCGGGCTGCTGCAGGGAGAATCCTTTGTATAGGGGATAAGATGGCTAACAGCAGAGTACCCCTTTAAAGGGGTACTCCAGTGCTTAGACATCATCATAAGATGCCTGATCGCAGGAGTCCCGCCGCTGGGGACCCCTGTGATCTTGCACGCGGCACCCCGTTTATAATCAGTCCCCGGAGAGTGTTCGCTCCGCGTCTGATTACCGGCGACCACAGGGCCGACTGCGTGTGACGTCACGCCTCCGCCCCTCAATGCAAGCCTATGGGAGGGGGCGTGATAGCTGTCAAGCCCCCTCCCATAGGCTTGCATTGAGGGGCGGAGCGTTACATCACACGGGGGGGGGGGGGGCGGAGGCATGACGTCACACGCAGTCGGCCCTGTGGTCGCCGTTAATCAGACCCGGAGTGAACACACTCCGGGGACTGATTATAAACGGGGTGCCGCGTGCAAGATCACGGCGGTCCCCAGCGGCAGGACTCCCACGATCAGGCATCTTAGCCCCTATCCGTTGGCTGTCCGGGCATGCTGGGTGTTGTAGTTTTGCAACATCTAGGAGGTCCACAGGTTGGAGACCACTGTCCTATACTTAAAGGAGTACTCCGGTGCACACTTTTTTCGTTTTATCCCATCCGGGCTGCAAAATAAAAGAAAACACACTTTATCTTACCTGCCAACGAGCCCCCGGAGCTCCGGTACAGGTGTTTGGTCCCCGGGCTGTATTCTTCTTACTTCCTGTTAGCCCGGCACGTCACACGGAGCTTCAGCCTATCACCGGCCGCAGCGATGTCCCGCCTCGGCCAGTGATCGGCTGAAGCTCCATGTGACTAACAGGAAGTAAGAAGAATACAGCCCGGGGACCGAACACCTGTACCGGAGCTCCGGGGGCTCGTTGGCAGGTAAGATAAAGTGTGTTTTCTTTTATTTTGCAGCCCGGACGGGATAAAATGAAAAAAGTGTGCACCGGAGTACTCCTTTAACATTGCACGGATCCCTCAACATACGATGGTCCATTTGGAACGGATTACCATCGTATGTTGAGGGACCACTGTATATGGTTTGGGCAACTTTTGAGGGTGTATGCACACATACAGTATCCTGTGCATATTTGATGTGCAGGAGTTTTAGCTGCCCAGTTCAATGTAAACTAAATGACTAAACAGCTTCAAATCTGCAGCTTTAAACCCTTAAGGACTCAGGTTTTTTTGCACTTTCATTTTTTCCTCCTCACCTTTTAAAAAATCATAACCCTTCAATTTTGCACCTACAGACTCATATGATATGATTTTTTTTTTATTGGCACCACCAATTCTACTTTGTAATGACATCCATCATTTTACCCAAAAATCGACGGCAAAACCCCCCAAAAAAATGTATTGTGCGACAAAAAATTTGAAAAAATAAATAAACATTTTGTAAATTTTGGGGGCTTCAGTTTCTACACAGTGCATTTTTTGGTAAAAATTAGACCTTCTCTTTATTCTGTAGGTCCATACAATAAAAATTATACCCTACTTATATAGGTTTGATTTTGTCTTACTTCTGGAAAAAATCATAACTACATGCACGTAAATTACCGTAATACGTTTAAAAATGTCCTCTTCTGACCCCTATAACTTTATTTTTCTGCATACAGGGAAGAATGAGGGCTAATTTTTTGCACTGTGATCTGAAATTTTTATTGGTACCATTTTTGTTTTGATCTGACTTTTTGATGGCTTTTTATAAAAAAAATTTATGGTATAAAAAGTGATAAATACGCTATTTTTCACTTTGGAATTTTTTTACGAGTACGCCATTGACCGTGCAGTTTAATTAACAATATATTTTTATAGTTTTGACATTTACGCGCGCGGCGATACCACATATGTTTATATTTATTTACACATTTTTTTTTTGTTAAATGGGAAAAGGGGCGGGGGGGATTCAAACTTTTATTAGGGAAGAGGTTAAATCATCTTTATTAACTTTTTTTTCACTTATTTTTTTCTTGCAATGATATAGCCACATAGGGGACTAGAATATGCATTACACTGATTGCCAGCACTGATCAATGCTATGCCATAGCATAGCGTTCATCAGAGTTTTCGGCGCTCGACTGCTCCTGATCTCAGGCACGGACCAATCATTCGGCGATTGGACAACAAGGAGGCAGGTAGGGACCCTCCTCGTTACCGTACAGCTGATCGGGACATCGCGGTTTCACTGCGGTGGTCCCGATCAGCCCGACTGAGCTGCCGGGAACGCTTTTACTTTCACTTTAGACACGCGATCAACTTTGATCGCCGCGTCTGAAGGGTTAATACCTGGCATCACCACAGTGATGTCTGGTATTAGCTGGCCGTTGATAGCCACCAGGACAACCAGATATGACGCGGGGTCAATGAGTGACCCAGCGCAGATATGCAGATTATATATATATATTATACACACATACATACACACACACATTATATAAATATATTTTAAATATAAGTCATGCGGGGGGTTTAATTCTGCGCATCAAATATGCAAAGGATCCTGTACATGTGAATACACCCTTAAGCACCAACCAGATGCCCTGGTAGTTGCGTGTTTCAAAGTGCAGCTCTGACAGAACCAAGCAAGTCCATGCCCTGCTCAGAAAAGCAAATTGATTTCAGACGGCACTGTTATGTAGTGCTTCTGCCATCCTTTGGATAGTGATCAGTCATGAGACATCCTGTACATGGAGTGCTCTATTTAACTAAAAGATCCTTCATCTTCTAAATATGATGGCAATGTGTTATCCTTTCCATCTACTAAACTAATTTTGTGCAAGATTTGACTGCAAAAAAACTGTTGATACACAGGAAACTATAAACTCGAAATAACTGTGTTCCGACATGTAACTATTCATAGGGGCCGTGACACTGCCCCCTACTGCCAGCTGAGGACTGCCCTGATATGCTTCTCCCATAGCTCCATTTCACGTCTGATCTGTACCCCTCCTCCCTAGGCAGTGTCAAATACAGCCCAGTCAATAGACAACCAGCCTAGATGGCACATTTACCACCACTTATTAGTATGCCTAAAAACATGGCAATATGAAATCACCAAGAAAAAAGAAAAAAATGGGGAAAAAAAAAAAAAGTCATGTACTTTAAAGGTTAAGGTTTGTGGTCTTAGTAATTTTATTGCACAAGACAAGACATAGGTGAAAGGCTGGAAAACACATGCCACATGTTTGGTTTGCTATTCTTAGAAAACCTCTTAGAACTTCACTCTTTACCAGGTCTTTTTGAAAGAGTTTTCAGTATATACAGGTGAGACACTGTCTGACCGATACAATAAAAAGACAAACATTGAAACACTGGGCAGCTAGTGCAGACTTGCTATAAGGGATTAAAAAAAACTAATAAAATGAACAGATCGTATTAAAAAAAAAAAAAAAAACTTGCCCTAGAACTCACAATACGTATGGAGAGGATAACCTTTGTACAAATAAACCTCGGACGTACAATAACGTCTGGAAGGCACAAAGCAGAAATTATATATTGCCCTAAAAAGCATTGCAGGATCTCAAACAACATCATGGTCATCCATGACTTTTATTACCGGTCATGGAAGAGAAAAAAAATCCAAAAAAAAACACACCCAGTCATCGCTGAATGAATCCGCTAATAACATTCTGCGGCCCACACTTGTGTATTTACAACAAACTGTGGTTAAAAAAAGGAGGATGATAGGAAGGAATGTTGTAAACACAGTTTCCCAAAGTGCTCGTCTAAGCAAGTCTCTACATTGCGTCATCTCACGATATGCAGCTACTCCAAGTCTTTAATGGTAGCATCTTCATACATTGGGACTGTATCTGTGCAGAGTTCATTAATCCACTTTTACCACGCTGTATATTTTCCTGACAAACCAGTAGCATGCAAAGAATCCAATGGTGCCTAGGGAGGGGAGAAAGATGCATTTATTATTACAGGTCATTACTGTGTACAATAAACAAACAGAAAAATGCAGATGTAACATAAGAGAACATCAGTTTCATGCTGTCTGAACAATGGGCAGCATGGAATAGGGACAGACTACCTTATCCCAATGATGTATGTTTCGCTGTGAACACTGCAGATTTTGAGAGGAATCATAACAAGTAGTAATGGGGCTCTGGGTCACTGGGGGTGGTCCAGAGTAGTTTTTTCTTGCCTCTGCTGGCCTTGATCAATAGACCTCTCCCTATTAGCAAATAGGGATTATTCTATCAAGGGAAGCAGGAGATCTGCTCCTAGCCAGTGTTCTAACTAGGAGTTCTCTAAAATGCTGCAGATACTACAGTCCTGTTTTAATCCCTTTAATTTGACCTTCTTCACTCTTCTCCTTGCTAAGATACAAAATGCAAAAAGTGACACAAGATAAGAGGAACAAACTACATAGGTTTTTTTTTTTGCCTGAAATAGTGGAGACAAGAAAAGGTTTTGTTAAAGTAAAGACTAAATAAGTATAGACCACCTTTAACTAATTTATGCCCCAACCACCAAAATTATTATTAAATATATATAAAAAAAAAAAAAAATCAACCCTTTTCCTATTTTCAACCACACACACAAAGAAAAAGAAAAAAAAAAGTGATCAAAAAGTCCCATCTAAAGTGGTACCGGCAAAAATTAACCATATGCAGGGCAAATGATGGCTAAGTTAGAGGACAGAATAGGACATTTTTAAAGGTGTACTCCGGTGCTTAGACATCTTATCCCCTATCCAAAGGAGGATAAGATGCCTGATCGCGGGAGTCCCACCGCTGGGGACCCCCGTGATCTTGCACGCGGCACCGCTTTTATAATCAGTCCCCGGAGCGTGTTCGCTCCGGGTCTGATTACCGGCGACCACAGGGCCGATGGCGTGTGACGTCACGCCTCCGCGTGACGTCACGCTCTGCCCCTCAATGCAAGCCTACGGGAGGGTGCGTGATAGCTGTCACGCCCCCTCCCATAGACTTGCATTGAGGGGCGGAGCGTGAGGTCACACGGAGGCGGAGGCGTGACATCACAACCCGCCGACTCCGTGATTGACGGTAATCAAACCCGGAGCGAACACGCTCTGGGGACCGATTACAAACGGGGTGCCGCGTGCAAAACCACAGGGGTCCCCAGCGGCGGGACTCCCGCCATCAGGCATCTTATCCCCTATCCTTTGGATAGGGGATAAGATGTCTAAGCACCGGAGAAGCCCTTTAAGCATGGTCATTTTGTAAAGACAAAAATAAATAGAAAATTATATATATTATAAAACATACATACAAATACACAGTGGGGCAAAAAAGTATTTAGTCAGCCACCAATTGTGCAAGTTCTCCCACTTAAAAAGATGAGAGAGGCCTGTAATTTTCATCATAGGTATACCTCAACTATGAGAGACATGAGGAAAAAAAAATCCATAAAATCATATTGTCTGATTTTTAAAGAATTTATTTGCAAATTATGGTGGAAAATAAGTATTTGGTCAATAACAAAAGTTCATCTCAATACTTTGTTATATACCCTTTGTTGGCAATGACAAAGGTCAGAAGTCTTCACAAGGTTTTCACACACTGTTGCTGGCATTTTGGCCCATTCCTCCATGCAGATCTCTTCTAGAGCAGTGATGTTTTGGGGCTGTCGCTGGGCAACACGGACTTTTCAACTCCCTCCAAAGGTTTTCTATGGGGTTGAGATCTGGCGACTGGCTAGGCCACTCCAGGAACTTGAAATGCTTCTTACAAAGCCACTCCTTTGTTACCCAGGCGGTATATTAGGGATCATTGTCCTGCTGAAAGACCCAGCCACGTTTCATCTTCAATGCTTTTGCTGATGGAAGGAGGTTTTCACTCAAGCTCTCACAATACATGGCCCCATTCATTCTTTCCTTTACATGGACCAGTCATCCTGGTCCCTTAGCAGAAAAACAGCCCCAAAGCATGATGTTTCCACCCCCATGCTTCACAGTAGGTATGGTGTTCTTTGGATGCAACTCCGTATTCTTTCTCCTCCAAATACAACGAGTTGAGTTTTTACCAAAAAGTTCTACTTTGGTTTCATCTGACCATATGACATTCTCCCAATACTCTTCTGGATCATCAAAATGCTCTTTAGCTAACTTCAGACGGGCCCAGACATGTACTGGCTTAAGCAGGGGGACATGTTTGGCACTGCGTTATTTGAGTCCCTGGCAGCATAGTGTTTTACTGATGGTAGCCTTTGTTCCTTTGGTCCCAGTTCTCTGTAGGTCATTCACTAGGTCCCCCCGTGTGGTTCTGGGATTTTTGTTCACTGTTCTTGTGATCCTTTTGACACAAAAGGGTGAGATCTTGCTTGGAGCCCCAGATCGTGGGAGATTAATCAGTGGTCTTCTAGGTCTTCCATTTTCTAATAATTGCTCCCACAGTTGATTTCTTCACACCAAGCTGCTTTCCGAATGTAGATTCAGCCTTCCCAGCCTGGCGCAGGTCTACAATTTTGTTTCTGGTGTCCTTCGACAGCTCTTTGGTCTTGGCCATAGTGGAATTTGGAGTGTGACTGAGGTTGTGGAAAGGTGTCTTATACTGATAAGTTCAAACAGGTGCCATTAATACAGGTAACAAGTGGAGGACAGAAGAGAATCTTACAGAAGAAGTTACAGGTCTGTGAGAGCCTGAAATCTTGCTTGCTTGTAGGTGACCAAATATTTTCCACCATAATTTGCTAATTCTTTAAAAATCAGACAATATGATTTTATGGATTTTTTTTCCTCATTATGACTGAGTTTTGGTATACCTATGATGAAAATGACTAGAGATGAGCGAACTTCCAGTAAATTCGATTCGTCACGAACTTCTCGGCTCGGCAGTTTATGCCTTATCCTGCATAAATTAGTTCAGCTTTCAGGTGCTCCGGTGGGCTGGAAAAGGTGGATACAGTCCTAGGAGACTCTTTCCTAGGAATGTATCCACCTTTTCCAGCCCACCGGAGCACCTGAAGGCTGAACTAATTTACGCAGGATAAGTCATCAACTGCCAAGCCGAGAAGTTCGTGACGAATCAAATTTACTGTAAGTTCGCTCATCTCTAAATATGACAGGCCTCATCTTTTTTTGAATGGGAGAACTTGCACAATTGGTGGCTAAACTAAAAAACTTTTTTGCCCCACTGTATGTATAATGTATTTTATATAATGTATATAGGTTATAGGGGGGCATGTATCATTGTAGGTAAGTGAAGCATTTTTCTACACCTTTTTTGTGTGTGCTGGTAAAGTGTAGGAACACCTAATTTATTAAATGCTCACAGAGCATTTGATCAATTTTGTACAGGTCACATTTTCGGAAATTTCTCTCTTCACATAGACCAAAAAGCTAAGCTAAGTCTGGGCTGGTGTAGTTTTAGAGACTTTTCAGTGGCTTTGCGCCATTTCACCAAAAGACGTAGTTGATAAAACCCTTCCATATCATGTGTATTGCCAAAATCAGTGGATAGCAACTCAAAATCAGCAGAATTGTGTAAATCAAAAAGACGCAAAAAAGGCGCAAATAAACCCTGCTTTTTTGCGCCTTTTCTAGACACAAAAAACTGTCTAAAGACAATGAAAAATGTCAGCCATAGTCTATATAATATTTCATTTAATTATATTGATTTACCATTCCCCCCACAAAAAAATATAAATAAATAAAACAAGCCATCATATGGCTCTGTGGATAGAAAAATAAGAAAGAGTTATGTCTTCTAAGAGCGAGTAGGAAAAAACAAAACTACAAAATTAAGAAATGGCTGCGTCCCTAGAGGAATACTCCAGTGCAGGAACACTTATCCCACATCCAAATTATAGGGGATAAGTATCTGATCTCACGGGGTCCGACCAATGGAACGCTCCCAGCTGTCTACTGCAAGGGAGCAGCCAGGCATTCCCCAGGAAATGAGGCATGTGGATCCCCGCACAAACAGCGGCAAACACGTCCCCTCCATGTATCTCTATGGAAGAGACGACGATACAGTGTTCGTTATCTCCAGCTCTCTCCCATCGAGATACATGGAGGGGTCGTGTTTGCTACAACCTCGTGCAGGGGGGGGGGGGGGGGTCGACAGCTTCTGTTCTTGGGGACTGCCGAGGTGCCATGCCCAGTGGTCAAAGCCCACATGATCATACATAAGTGTTCCTGCCCTGGATTATTTCCCATTACTTATGTTCCACAGTGCTGTACAGAGCTCATCACCATTTATAACCTTGTCCCCGAGGGGACCACTATTTAAAGTTTCCAATACACAATAGGGATAATTTTGTAGACAAGAATGATCCTAAAAATTTAGTTTTTGGAAAGCAGGCGAAAACCAGAGTACCTAGAGGAAACCCACACAAACAGGAGAGCACAGAAACTCCATGTGATGCTTTCCTTGGTTGGAATTAAACTCTTGTCAATGGGGTTTGTCCAAACGCACTTAGGCGCTCTCCCGTCTGTGCTGACCGTGTCAGTGTGGAGGGATGCACCTTACTGAAAAGGTAACATCCAGTAAATAGTTCATACATATACATTTTCCAAAGAAATTACAGTGCTGAGTTCTAAAGAAGCTATTCTTTTTGTTTGTTTTGTTTTAAATAGCAGTTTGAAATAAATAAAAAAAAAGTAGATAACAGATTTAGTTGTTTGCAATTTTAGAAGTTGTAAAAAGACAGACTGTTAATATTCAAGCCAAAAAAAAACAAAAAAAAACACATCTTTCATTATAATATATACTCCATGAAGGATTCACTGAGTCCCAGAAAATTCCTTTAAATGCTGAATTTCAGTAACAACTTAAAATTGCAGTAATCTCTGAGCATTTGCCTTAATAAATAAGGAAATTTGGCAAATGTTTCCCACTCGATCGGAGACTGGCAGAATGAGCAGTAAATTAGCAGAGCTTAAGGTTGGATCTGTCTAAACATACATTAGGCAAGGGAAAACACTCGCAGACAACTGCCTCACTGCATTTTCCTAGCAGATTGGAATTAATTCATTTACATTTTCTTTCCATGAAGTGGGCTCTCTCGTATTTCAGGAGACAAGCGGCAATTTTTTACAGGCATCTACAAAGACGAAATTGGCTGCGTATGCAAATATTTACTGTGCTTCTAAATAAGAACCAGTAGTCACAGCAACTAAAGCAATTTAACCAGCATGCTTGCTTTTAGATAAACACCCTGCTGTATAAACAGAGCGGATGATGGTGGGTATGAGAAAGAGGAATTCTTCCTATTGTTGTCAATGACGGGTCAGCACAATGAAAAAATATAAGTAAAATACACTGCTCAAAAAAAATAAACAACACAATTCAAACAACACAATGTAACTCCAAGTCCATCACACTGCTGTGAAATCACACTTTCCACTCAGGAAGCAACACTGATTGACAATCAATTTCACATGCTATTGTGCAAATGGAACAGACAACAGGTGGAAATTATAGGCAATTAGCAAGACATCCCCAATAAAGGAGTGGTTCTGCAGGTGGTGACCACTTCTGAGTTCCTATGCTTCCTGACTGATGTTTTGGTCACTTTTGAATGCTGGCGGTGCTTTCACTCCAGTGGTAGCATGAGACAGAGTCTACAACCCACACAAGTGGCTCAGGTAGTGAAGCTCATCCAGGATGGCACATCAATGCAAGCTGCGGCAAGAAGGTTTGTTGTGTCTGTCAGCATAGTGTCCAGAGCATGGAGTGGCTACAGGCCAGTACATCAGGAGACATGGAGGAGGGCAACAACCCAGCAGCAGGACTGCTACCTTCACCTTTGTGCAAGGAGGAGCACTGTTCTAGCCCTGAAAAATGACCTCCAGCAGGCCACAAATGTGCATGTGTCCACTCAAACGGTCAGAAACAGACTCCAAAGGTGTGGGTTGTGCTTACAGCCGAACACTGTGCAGGACATTTGGCATTTGCCAGAGAACACCAAGATTGGCAAATTCACCACTGGCACCCTGTGCTCTTCACAGATAAAAAAAAGGTTCACACTGAGCACGTGACAGACGTGACAGAGTCTGGAGACACCGTGGATAACGTTCTGCTGCCTGCAACATCCTCCAGCATGACTGGTTTGGTGGTGGGTCAGTAATGGTGTGGGGTGGCATTTCTTTGGGGGGGGCGCACAGCCCTCCATGTGCTTGCCAGAGGTAGCCTAACTGCCATTAGGTACCGAGATGAGATCCTCAGACCCCTTGTGAGACCATATTCTGGTGCGGTTGGCCTTGGATTCCTCCTAATGCAAGACAATGCTAAACATCATGTGGCTGGAGTGTGTCAGCAGTTCCTGCAAGGGGAAGGCATTGATGCTATGGACTGGCCCGCTTCCCAAGACCTGAATCCGATTGGGCACATCTGGAACATCATATCTCGCTCCATCCACCAACACCACATTGCCCCACAGACTGTCCAGGAGTTGGTGGATGCTTTAGTCCAGGTCTGGGAGGACATCCTTCAGGAGACCATCCGCCACCTCATCAGGAGCATGCCCAGGCATTGTAGGGAGGTCATATGGGCACGGGGAGGCCACACACACACTACTGAAGTTCATTTTGACTTGTTTTAAAGGACATTATATCAAAGTTGGATCAGCCTGTAGTGTGGTTTTCCACTTTGATTTTGAGTGTGACTCCATATCCAGACCTCCATGGGTTGATAAATTTGATTTTAATTGATAATTTGTGTGTGATTTTGTTGTCAGCACATTCAACTACAAAAGCATTTCATACGATTAGTTCATTCAGATCTAGGATGCGTTATCTTAGTGTTCCCTTTATTTCTTTTTTTTGAGCATTGTATATAAAAACAAACCACCTGCACCAAGCTGCTTTTTTTTTAGATAAATGTGTGGCTAAAATGCTAATGAAGTGGTTGTTTTATTTTAATCACCTTAGCAGAGAGTAAATACATCACACTGAAATGGGTTTATTCAACAATCAGAACCACAAAATAATTTCCAGAGACACGAGCTGATGTCTGCCACCCAGGAGAGCTGCAGAAAGGCTGGCACTTTGAAAAAAAACTTTTTTTTAATGATTTATTCCTTATCATAAGTTAGGGTCACATGTGCAGTATTTTGCTGCATATTTACCTACCCAATGACTTTAGTGGCTAGGAAAACTTGCAGCAGCAAAATACAGCACACGTGACCCTACACTAATGATACCGCAAGTAATTACAGTGTGCGATTTTGCTACAAATGGCCGAAATCAGGGAAAGAAAAAAAGTGTGCATTTTAGGCATGCATTTGCCCTTTTTATGGCAATTTAGGTTGAATTTCAAATTATTTTAAAAAAACCTGCAGATTAATCAGAGTGGCGACAAAGGGATTTTAGAGCTCTTATTATCCCTATTAGTGAGCAAGCGCGCACCTGTGCCCGACAGGCCCACATGCTGTACGTTTTCTTTGGCATAATAAATTATGCTTACCTCATGTCCCACACAGCAATCTCCTCCATAGTACAGCCTGGCTTCCTCCATCTTTCTCCACAGTGCAGACACTGATGAGCGACGTCATCCGCGACTGTACTGCATGGGGGTGGAGGTCACAAGTCTCCTCTCCACAGGCTCACATTCAGAGGAAGCTTTCTACTGTATGCGAGTGTCCCTGGATCCCCGGGCGAGTGAGTACCATTTTCAGCTTATGCAGCTTAAAGTAGGGATCTGGGACAAATGTCCTGGATCCCTATTAGTGAGCAAGTGCGCACCTGTGCTGTGCCAGTTGGCTAAAGTGTAGGTACGTACAGCACTAGACCTGGGCTATTTGCAAACAGTACTCACACAGGGACTTTCTTTCACTTACTTGGATTGCCAGTTATAGGAAGAGTACTCTTAGCAATAACATGACGTAGTGCTCATTAACGTGCATTGGAAGTTTAAGGCTGGCATTGTGCTGGAGGATAACTTACAGTACTAAATATGCGGATGGACAATAGGTTACTGATGAATGGGATCTGCCAGGTACTATGTGAGGAGAAATTAAAGAAGTAGCAGCAGAACAGGAAGGATGGGGTTACACTAAGCTCTGAACTACTGCTGATCATAGTTATGATGGCAAGCCACACTATAGGAAGAGGGAGATGGGATATTACATTGAGGAGAAAACACTGTGTACACACAGTGGTAGCATTCACCACACTTGGGGAATTATTATATGCTTTATTTGTTCCCATCATGTGTATTCCTCCATATTTTTCAGAGAGCTTAACATTCTTCATAAATATCAACCCATACTACATACTGTTGTGCGTGCGCGCGCAAACCCCCCCCCCCCCCCTTAATTTTATGCCTTTATGCAATAACATGCCATGGTACAGATGCAATGTGACTCTCATAGAAGTCCCAAAATCAGAGACTTTGTTTCTATGGTACAGCAGAGCACTACCATGGACTGCTGCATGTAAATTAAAACTGCCGCACCTGTCACACTAACATACCGTATTTAACTGCATATAACACGCATTTTTTAGGCTACAATTTTTTGCCTAAAGTCTATCTGCGTGTTATATGCCGATAAGCCGCTGCAGTTCAATTATTTAAAGCGGGTGAACTGCAGCGGCTTTTGCAGGTGCAGAGACCTGCCGTCGCTGTCGGCTTCTCTGCCCCTGCTTCTACCCCCTGGCTATCAGCGCCGCTGCCCCTTCTCTCCCCCTGGCTATCGTTGCCGCTGCCCCATTGCAGGCACAGATAGCCAGGGGGAGAGAAGCGGCGCTGGCAATGGGGCAGCGGCGCCGATAGCCAGGGGGAGAGAAGGGGAAGTGGCACCCATTGCCGGCGCCGCTGCCCCGTTGCCTACCACATCCACGATTGTATAATTACCTGTTGCCGGGGTCGGGTCCGCGCTGCTTCTGGCCTCCGGTGTGGCGTCCCCTGCGTCATTGCTATGCGCTGCAAGACGCAATGACGAGTGACGTCACTCGTCATTGCGCCGCGCATAGCAATGACGCAGGGGACGCCACACCGGAGACCAGAAGCAGCGCGGCCCTGACCCCGGCAACAGGTAATTATACAACCGGGGATGGGGGAGGCAACGGGGCAGCGGCACCGGCAATGGGTGCCACTTCCCCTTCTCTCCCCCTGGCTATCGGTGCCGGCAATGGGGCAGCGGCACCGATAGCCAGGGGGAGGGAAGGGGCAGCGGCGCCGATAGCCAGGGGGAGGAGAAGCGGCGGCAGCAGGGCTCTAGGCCCCAGGAAAGGCAGGGGGAGAGAAGTGGGCAGCGACGGCCTCTCTCCCCCTGCCTCTCCTGGGGGCTTCTGCGGGGTCGGAAAGTGTATCGGGGTATACACATGCACACACCTACCCTCATTTTACCAAGGATATTTGGGTAAAAAACTTTTTTTACCCAAATATCCTTGGTAAAATGAGTGTGTGTGTTATAGGCCGGTGCGTGGTATACCCCGATAAATACGGTAAGTAATGTAGTGCCGACCTTCTGTTAAGCTGTGGGTAAAAGTACAAGTATTTACACAAGGGACAGATGGCCAAAACTTTATGGGGGTCAGAGATGTACCAGGGTGCAGAGCCTTTGCTTCTACAATGAGAGGGTTTATTTTACATAAAAGCTAGGTTTCCTCTTGGTTTTTTCCTCCCTTATACATGGGGAGGGAAAAATCTGGGCTTGGAATATGTATTACATGGGAGAACACTTGGGACGACTGACATGGAAAAGGATTTAGGAGTCTTAGTTAATAGTAAATTTAGCTGTAGTGACCAGTGTCGGGCAGCTGCTGCTAAGGTAAATAAAATCATGGGGTGCATCAATAGGGGCATAGATTCCCACGACAAGGAAATAATTCTACCACTGTACAAATCACTAGTCAGACCACACATGGAATACTGTGTACAGTACTGAGCACCAGTGTACAAGAAAGATGTAGTGGAGCTGGAGAGGGTTCAAAGACGGGCAACCAGGGTAATACGGGGAACGGGAGGACTACAGTACCCAGAAAGATTATCAGAATTAGGGTTATTTAGTTTAGAAAAAAGAAGGCTTAGGGGAGACCTAATAACTATATTTAAATATATCAGGGGACATTACAGAGATCTCTCCCATGATCTATTTATACCCAGGACTGTATCTATAACAAGGGGGCATCCTCTACGTCTAGAGGAAAGAAGGTTTCTACACCAGCACAGATGGGGGTTCTTTACTGTAAGAGCAGTGAGACTGTGGAATTCTCTGCCAGAGGAGGTGGTCATGGTGAACTATGAGAGTTCAAAAGGGGCTGGATGCATTTCTGGAGTTACAGACTGGTTGAACTTGATGGACATATGTCTTTTTTGACCGTACTATGTAACTATATGTAACTATGTAACAATACAGGTTATGGATAATAGATTTATAGGGACAGAATGTTAATCCAGGGATTTATTCTGATGTCATATTTGGCATATTTTTACCTCCAGTATGAGGGTTTTTTGCCTTCCTCTGGATCAACTGAGAAGGACTCGAAAGGGATATAGATTTAACTTTATGTACTCTGGACTTTTTTCAACCTTATAAACTATATTACTATGATACAACTCTGCTGCATGGACACAGCTTTACTCCTATACATTTGTATTTATTACAAATAAGTTGAGGACCTGTATATCAGCTTGTTCAAGTAGTCAGTATTATATCCCAAACATGTCTCAGGCAAGAATGATTCTCTTTTCCCACCATTTGCTAGATACGTAGTTACAGACATTTAGTGCACGGAGGCTCTCCTCCAACAGGGTAATGTAAAGGTTAAAGTTCTAGTAGCTAGCAGTAGAGGGATAACATTTAAAATTGTCCTTTGCTCAATTTCTTATTACCGGAACACTAAAATATGACAAACAGTTCTTGGAAATTTCTGTACAATTGCCACTTACCTGTAAACAGGAAAAAAATTAAAACCATAATCGTTGTGTACCCAAAGTACAAGATGGTGCTGGCAGTTCCTGTGATTTGAAGCTTAGAGTAGAAATAATGAATGGCGTAGATGAAGAGGTAAACAGCAGTAAATCCGCTCGTTAGAAAAGAGCGCCACCACCAATGGTAATCCTGCAAGGAAATGGAAAAATACACCAGTCATACAGACAAGTCTTGTGGTGTGCGCTTTCACGTGTTTGTTAAAAATAAGCCTAGAATAGTTAATGCACTGCTTAATATTACAAAACCCATCAAGGGGTCAGGAGCGGATCTCTCATATTTAAATAAAAGAAAACATTTCCACTCTAAAGAGAACAGTATATTCCCAAACAAGAGAGACAACATCAGATACTTATCATGCTAGCTATATTGGAAACATATGGAGAGACTCACTGACTGTCACATTAACCCCTTAACAACGCAGGCCTTAAATGTACGTCCAGGTGCGGTGGTCCTTAATGCACCAGGACGTACATTTACGCCCTATACATGACCGCGAGCATCTGATGCGCGGCAGGTCCCGGCTGCTAATAGCAGCTATGGACCCGCCGGTAATGGCCGACATCCGCGATTGCACGGATGTCCGCCATTAGCCCCTCAGATGCCGTGATCAATACAGATCACGGCATCTGCAGCGCTGAGGTCACTAAAACGGATGATCCGATTGCACGCAGCGCTGCCGCGGAGATCCGATCATCCAAAACCTGCCTCCGCTGCCTTCCACAGTTCTTCTGCTCTGGTCTGAGATCGAGCAGACCAGAGCAGAAGATCACCGATGACACTGATCAGTGCTATGTCCTATGCATAGCACTGAACAGTATTTGCAATCGAATGCTTGCAATAAATAGGCCCCTATGGGGACTATTCAAGTGTAAAAATAAAAGTAAAAAATAAAAAAAAAGTGAAAAATCCCCTCCCCCCCCCAAAAAAAAAATTTTAATTGTCCGTTTTTTCCCCATTTTACCCCCAAATTGTGTAAAAAAAGAATTTTAAGAAACATATTTGGTATTGACACGTGCATAAATATCAAAACTATTAAAATATGTTAATTATCCCGTACGGTGAACGGCGTGAAGGTGAAAAAGAAAAAAAAAAGTCTAAAAATTGCTGCTTTTTTATAACATTTATTCCAAATAAAATTGATTTAAAAAAATTATTAAAAGATTTATATATGCAAATGTGGTTAAAAAAAAGAATTACAGATCACGGCGCAAAAAAAATGAGCCCTCATACCGCCGCTTATATGGAAAAATAAATGTATAGGTCAGCAAAATAGAGGAATTTTAAATGCACTAATTTGGTTTAAAAGTTTGCGATTTTTTTTTAAAGTGGTATAATAATAGAAAAGTATGTAATTATGGGTATCATTTTAATCGTATTGACCCAAAAAATTAAGAAAACATGTCTATTATACTGTAAAGTGTACAGCATGAAAACCAAACCTTCCAAAATTTGCTAAATTGTTGTTTTCTTATCAATTTCCCCACATAGTATTTTTTTTGTTGTGCCATACATTTCATGGTAAAATGAGTGATTTCATTACAAAGGATAACTGGTCGCACAAAAAACAAGCCCTCACAGTGGATGAAAATTTTTTTAAAAAGTGTTATGATTTTTAGAAGGCAAAGAGGAAAAAACAAAAACGTTAAAATAAAAATTGTCCGAGTCCTTAAGGCCCAAGTGGGATGAGTCCTTAAGGATTAAAGGGGTATTCCAAGAAAGAAAAAAAAAATCTTTTTATGTTAACTGGCTCCAGAAAGTAAAACTGATTTGTAAATTACTTCTATTAAAAAAATCTTAATCCTTCCATTAATTATCAGACCTGTCACTATCGTCCGTCACAAAATAACGTCCATTATCAATAACGGACTATAACGGATTAAAACGGATATTAGAAAATCCCATAGACTATAATGGGATTTTCTAACGGACGTATAGGATTTTGTTACTGCAATTTTCAGCTGGTTTTCAGACGGAACTTTATACGGATGTTTAAAAACTGAGAATTTTGTAGTGTGAAAGGCCTAACAGGATTCAAGTGCCCAGGAAGCATTTCCCAGCATGACAATAGCCTACAGACCAGCATCCCATCTCCTCTTATGAACGCTTCTGCACCCGCTCACAGGAACCCACCCTCAATTGACTAACAGTTACTAGTCTTGCTCTTGCAGTTTATTATCTGGCCAGTGTATGGGGAGTAATCTGTTCTTTTCACAGTTTTCCCTTCCGCTGTTCTGCCCTTGCCCGGAGTGGAAGCGCAGAACTGCTTTAAGGTTTCTGGGAGATGCATAGATCACTATGCACTGCTCAATAAGTAGACAGCAGAGAGTAGAGAACAAGACAGCCTGGTGACTGCCAATTAAAGGGGATGGGCGTCAGTGAGCAAGGACAGAGCACTGCATAAGAGGAGATGGCCTGGCTATCTGTGGGGTTTTTCAAATTTTTTTAAATTTTATTTTTAACACTTAGGGGACTATTTATAGCAATCATTAGATTGCTAATACCTGCTGATGCTCGCGGTTATGTATAGGACGTAAGTGTACGTCCTGGTGCGTTAAGTAACACCTCACCAGGACGTACTGGTGCAAGGTAATTGACAATAACGGTAACGTCCAAAATCGTGAATACCGGCCAAACCGATAATCGGTCGAGCCCTAGTTGCAAAACTATGCTGAGAGTTGTAGTTTTGCAACAGCTGATTGTACCCTGGTTGAATAACAGTCTGTCTAGCACATGGAAACAAAGTGTAGAGATGGGTAAATACTTAATTTGGCTTTGGTGCAGAAAGAACCCTTTACCCATTTAAAAAATAAAATAAAACACCACAACAACAACTTTAATATGCTTAGGGAATCAGTACCTCTGCACATAGATGGAAGTAACAAAGCAAGATAGTAGCTTCTGAACAAGTTATCAGGAGTATTATGAATACCAGAAACAGGAAACCGAACATATAGTACATTTGATGAGACCTACAAAACAAAATACACACCGTGAAAAACACGCAAGAACGTCTGACACAGAACAATGAATGGCGCTCAAATTCCTAATGTGACATGAAGCAGACAGAGTGGAGCTATTGAAAAAGGCTGCATAGCCAAAACGCGTCTGTGTTTAATAAAACACTATTGCATGAAAAAGAAGTAGTGAGTGTGGGATTTATGGATATATATTGGATTATCCCAAACTGAACTTAGATAGTGGAGCTACACTGAATATTGTAGTATGAAATACAGTGAACACAAATGAAAATACAAATTTTAAAGTGAACCTGTCAGGTCAATTTAGGAGGGCTAGAAATAATACAGGGAGAGAAGTGGATTTCTGTGATATTTATGGTGAAATTTCTGATAAAAGAAGAGTAAATCCTAACAGGTAAGACAGCAAGAGTTCTGCTTATCCCACAATCACAGGCTGATTGACAGCTTTCCTTATAGTAGTGTAAGTGCACGGAGGATGCTGTCAATCAGCATGTATGGTGCCGGTAAGGAGGACTATCTCAGCGTCTCTCATACGAGTCCTACTGGGTTTTTTACTCAGAAATCCTGCACCACATCATATAAACATATATACAGCAGAGCCCAGCTTCCTCCACTCATGTTCTTCTCACAGACAGGACATCATAGAATCACCTGACAGATTCAATTTAAGTACAAAGTGCAGCCTAAAGGATACAACTTTATTTCACATGGATGAAACAGGAATGCGAGATTTAACCAGTCGGCACTAAATACCTACAGAAAAACAGTAATTCACTTGAATTTGAGTTGGCTGAAAGCTTAATCTCGTCGCTCTACTGATATGTGTGGGCTTCCTGCTGTGCCCAAATATGTGAAAAACGGAATGCATGGCAACGTTGAATGACCCTAGTATTTTCACAGCTATGCTGTATTGCAAACACTGTATTAATGATTAGATATGCATGAGAGACTAATGTATATCAGTGAATGTAGTTAGGCCATGGTGACTACATGGACATGCTCGGAGTCGGTACCCATGTCCTCATTCAGCACATAAGTCCTATAATTCTTCAGATGCTAATAGATATTTAGATATGCCTGCTGCTTACAGCTACAATCCCACAGAGAGGGAGCAGGGTTGGATAACATAGTCAGTCTGAAAAAAACATCCATCCATCTGCAGTCATGATCTAGAGCAGTGTTTCCCAACCAGTGTGCCTCCAGCTGTAGCAAAACTACAACCCCCAGTATGTACAGCTGGGGGAAGCTGGGAATTGTAGTTTAGCAACAGACGGAGGCACACTGGTTGAAAGACACAAATAAGTGTTGATACAGAGCATTACATCTAATTAAGGGACATTTATATGCAAGATTTCCTAGTGCTGTTACAATGTTGTACGAACCCTGCTGATCAATGCTTTCTGATACCATGCTGACATAAAGAAATGCCCACTGCACCAATCAATGGCTGAGGTGGGTCTCCTCTACAGCCAGTGACTGTGGGGCATTCTGTGCGTTGAACAAGCACCATCGGAATGGCAAAGTGAAAATAAAGATAGCAGACACTTACCAAATGCTGTTTAGAATGAAAAATAATTGAATAAAAATACATCCAAATGGCAAAATGCCTCCCATGATAATACCCGGGAATGGTTTGGTAAAAAAGGACTGTGTAGGAATCTGACGAGGGATTTGATTTGTGCGAACAGGATGTTCAATCGCCTAAGAAAGCAAGTATGAAAATCAGGCATTCAAACAAGAAGCTGTTACTTAACATATTTCCTTCCATATTCATAATTTATCATTTTATTTATTAAGTCCAAATATTTTCTAAGTAATAGGCAAACAGTGAACAGCAACTGTGTGATCATATGCTCTAACAAAATTGAAAATTCTATGTAGGTCACAAAACAGAAAACCTGCCTGTGATCACCAAAAGAACAATGACACCTAGTGTCCAAATGACAGATTCCAACAAAAGCAATCACCTTGTGTAACCTGACATGAGTTGGCGCATATTCTAAAAAGGTTTGCCAGGTATGGTTTGATTTGCTGGTCTCACAGTCATTTTTATATTTTTGTATTGTTTACCATGTGTGTATAGGCACTTTAATCATCTTACTGGTTCTCTATTTTTTCACTGTATACAGTACAGTTATCCAGGAGGGGGCCATATTAGCTTCCCCCTGTCTTGTAGGGTGGCTCTGGGTTGAGCCATTTAAGTGTTTTTAAAGGTCTGTCTTTTTTGCAAATGTTCTGCAATAAATTGATTTGATTTATCTCATTTGATTTTGGGTGTGCACATTTGTATGGTATCTTCTTTGCTCTTGGATTTTCTGTAGTATGTTTTTCTATACCATTGTAGCACCCCGCTTTACATATTAGGCTGCACCCCCTTTTTTCTTTGTTGTTAACCTTGCTTAAAAGGGGTATTCCAGGAAAAAACGATATATATATAACAACTGGCTCTGGAAAGTTAATCAGATTTGTAAATTACTTCTGTTAAAAAATATGAATCCTTTTAATAATTATCAGCTGCTGAAGTTGAGTTCTTATCTGTCTGACAACAGTGCTCTCTGCTGACATCTCTGCTTGTCTCAGAAGCTGCACAGACTAGAAGAGGTTTGCTATGGGGATTTGCTTCTATTCTGGACAGTTACCGAGACAGGTGTCATCAGAGAGCACTTATACAGAAAAGAACAACTCAACTTCAGCAGCTCATAAGTACTGAAAGGATTAAGATTTTTTTTAATAGAAGTAATTTACAAATCTGTTGAACTTTCTGGAGCCAGTTGATATATATAATAAAAAAAATTAAAAAGTTTTATCCTGGATAACCCTTTTAACCTGACATGAGTTGGCGCATTTTCTAAAAAGGTTATGCTATTTAGAGAAAACCTATTTTAGAAAATGTAGGGCTTATGGGTAAAACCCATCTATTTACGAGTGTATTCAGAGAGGCAAAGACATGTTGTACTTGCACAGGCATATGCAATGAGTACACACCCATATGCAGAGGGAAAAGAATATATATTATATGATAAAGTACAAAAGACACTGCATATATTTAACATCGCTGCATCCACCGCATATTAACCAAACTAGGAATTGCATACAGAGTCTCCGAAGATTTTGTAAGGAAAATGTAAGTTGTAGTTATATCTTGTACATGTTTTTTAAGAACTGGTGGCACTCTTGGGGTTAGGCATACAGAGACCTAAAAAGTACATACAGTTTTAATTATTGGATAAAAGAGAAATTGAAACTACTATGTATAGGCATACATAATGAGCTTTACCAACAAGCTAAAGTCCATAAAATACAGATTACCCACCCAATAAAAGAATAGCAGATCTTAGAGTGGCAGCCAAGCTTTTGTTCTGATTGGATTGGGAATCACCCACCAAGCACATGGAAGTTATCACTTTCTGGTTTGTTCTGATTCAAGTAGACCAAGTGTTTTATAGTAACCTACAGCATATAGAAACGGTGATCTGTAAAACTTACTCTCTCTTTAAATCCAAAATATGCTCCAAGGAAGGTTAGTGGGACAGAGATGCCAAACCACATAGCAAGGATAGCCACCAGTGTCCCGAATGGAATTGCTGCTGAAGAGTGTTTTGCCCACAAAATGACATTCATGATAAAGAAGTCTGCAAAAATAATCCTGTAACAAGAAATAGAAAACAGACCATTTACTCTTTTAGAGTGTCACCTTTTCAGAGAATATCACTATAGTAGATATACAACATTACAGGCAAGGGGATAAGGGTCAGATCATGTAAGGACTGACAGCTGGGACCCTCCAAGATTAAGAACAAGCCCCAAGTCTTTGTTTTGAAAGGAGGCGAAAGTAGCGCATTTGCCGCGCCACTGTTACATTCATTGTCTATGGAGCTAGCAGAGAGCCCAGTGCTGTACTCCGCTATATCCAGAAGCACTGTAGAGAATTAATGGACTGGTGGCAGGCATACACAACTCGCTGCTCCATCCAAAACAAAGACACCTGGCCCATTATTGAGATTGCGGGGTGGATATGGGGACAAACGTAACTCAGAATACCTTGTCATTTGAACAGTAGCTGACATGTCACAGTCATGACTTAAGTTTTGATCGGGATTGTTTATACTATTGTTATTATTTAGTTTTTTTGCACCACCAATTATACTTTGTAATGACAATCCTTTAATAAGAAAATTACTACAACAAATATTTTGTGGGGTGAAATTAAAAATAAAAATGACACCTTATACCTTATCTTAATTCTATAGGTCCATACGGTCACAAAGATACCTAATTTATGTAGGTTTTGTTTTATTTTACTACTAAAATTATAACTACAGGCACCAAAATTAGTATGCATAAAACTGTCATCTTCTGACCCCTTCTGCATAAGGGGCTATATGAGGGCTAATTTTTTTTGCGCTGTGGTCTGTAGTTTTTATCGCTACAGTTTTTTTGTTTTGATGGGACTTTTTGATCGCTTTTATTAGTTTTTTTTATGGTATATGACGTGACCAAAATGGTTTTTTTTAACGTGTACTCCATCGACCGTGCGGTTTAACTAACCCTATAATTTAACAGTTCGGACATTTACGCCCGCGGTGGTACCAGATATGATGATTTTTTTTTTATATTACATTATTTTATTTAAAAGATAGGAAAAGGGCGGTGTTTTAACCCCTTAAGGACCAAGCCCATTTGGCCTTAAAAGGGGTTATCCACCATGAGGTGATTTTAGTATGTACCTTGCAGACAGTAATGGACATGCTTAGGAAGGATCTGCGCTTTTCTTGGGGCTAAATGTCATGAGATTACCATAACACTGTGGCTAGCTTTTTGTGAACTTGTATTTCTTGTTTGACATTTCTTTTTTTTTTTTTACTACAAATCCCACAATGTCATTTCCTTCCTCTCACACATCAGCCACTCCTCCCATTGAAACAAAAGACCTGTGGTTTTCAATCAGGGTGCCTACAGCTGTTGCATTAGTTGCAGATTGATCCCTCCACCCATTGAAGCAGACAGGCTCCCTGTCATCAGCTGACTAGTGAGTCAGGTCTCGACCACATTGCAACCTGGGAAAAATCTGAGAGAACAGTCATTTTGTATGCTGGTAAAAATAAATAGTGGGGTGAAAATCACAGAAGAATTGTGAGAAAACCGTCACACACGGTATGAGGGCTAATTTTTGGCGCCATGATCTGTACTTTTTATTGATACCACATTTGCATACGTAAAACTTTTAATACATTTATCAAAGTTTTTTAATAAATGTTACAAAAAACAGCATTTTTTTTTTTTTTTTTTTTTTTTACGTTCACACCCTTCACCGTACGGGATAATGAACATATTTTTATAGTTCGGATATTTACACACACGGCGATACCAAATGTTTTTTTTATTCATTTATTTTTTTACTACACACTTTTTGGGGGTAAAATGGGAAAAAGGACAATTTACATTTTTATTGGGGGAGGGGATTTTTCATTTTTTTTACACTTTAATAGTCCCCATAGGGCATTGGAAAATTCATTGTGTGACAAAATTGAAGAAAAAATGCAATTTTGGAACTTTTGGGGGCTTCCGTTTCTACGCAGTGCATCTTTCGGTAAAAATGACACCTTATCTTTATTCTGTAGGTCCATACGGTTAAAATGATACCCTACTTATATAGGTTTGATTTTGTCGTACTTCTGAAAAAAAATCCTAACTACATGCAGGAAAATTTATAAGTTAAAAATTCTCATCTTCTAACCCCTATAACTTTATTTTTCCGCATATGGGGCGGTATGAGGGCTCATTTTTTGCGCCGTAAATCTGAAGTTTTTATCAGTACCGTTTTTGCATTGATCAGACTTTTGTACCAAAAATACGCTATTTTGGACTTTGGCATTTTTTTGCGCGTACGCCATTGACTGTGCAGTTTAATTATCTATTTTTATAATTCGGACATTTCCACATGCGGTGATACCACATATGTTTATTTTTATTTCTATTTATACTTTTTTTTTATGGGAAAAAGGGGGGCGATTCAAACTTTTATTAGGGAAGGGGTTAAATTAATTATTAACTTTTTTTTTGCAGCTCCCATACGGGGCTATAACACTGCACACACTGATCTTTTACACGGTTCACTGCAAAGCCATAGCTTTGCTTTGATCAGTGTTCTAGGTGGTCGATTGCTCAAGCCTGCATCTCAGGCTTG
This sequence comes from Hyla sarda, assembly GCF_029499605.1. Lineage (NCBI taxonomy): Eukaryota > Metazoa > Chordata > Amphibia > Anura > Hylidae > Hyla > Hyla sarda. Next base: position 124,256,387 of record NC_079197.1, read on the forward strand.
GAGCAATCAATCACCGATCGGACACTACGGAGCAAGGTAAGGGGACTTAGGCTCGAGTGCCAGCTGATCGGGACATCGCGATCTGCCGGGAAGCTTTCGCTTTCATTTTAGATGAGGCGATTAACTTTGATCGCCACGTCTAAAGGGTTAATAGCGCACGGCACAACGATCGGTGCCGCACGCTATTGGCCCAGGGTCCCGGCTATCATTAGCCTCCGGGACAGAGCCGGTATGATGCAGGGTCACCGCGTGACCCCGTTTTATTTACCGGGACCGGGCCTAGGGCGTACAGGTACGCCCTACGCCCTTAAGAGGTTAAGTATCAGGGTTTGAAGGCGTACCTGTATGCACTTGGTCCTGGACAGGTTAAATTATGAAAACCAGGAGGGGGTGGTGACTTAGAAACAACTTACCCAGGACACAAGAGTGCAGTCAGTAGCACGTTGGATTTCCATCTTTCTCCACCAAATGCTGAAAAATTTACAATAAGTAGTTTAATACCAATAACTTATTACACATACGTATTGTATAGCCTAAAAGAAAATTTTTTATCTCAGGTAAATTAGCTTTTCTATTAAATTAAAAATACAAAAACAAACACACACACACAACACATATACAAATAAGCAGATAAGTTCAGTCTGAGAATTTCGTATTTGTGGAGAAGTGACAATGTAGCCTTTGACTGTTCCAACCATTGCCTGCTTAAGTGTCAAATAGGAGACGTTTGTATAGAGGATGTTCCCATCCAAACTGGCCAATATGAAAACCCTGAACACTATTAACTTCAAATTCTTTAATAGATTACATAGCAACCGGTTTTCTTAACCCGTTTACTAGAGTTACACCATTAACTCATGTTTACAAGCATATGGTAACAACTGTAAAGTAACAGCCAGACTAAAGCATGGTGAAATTTAAGAACTTAGCACGGATCTTTACTGCATACAAAGGACTGTGAAATGTGCTAGTTTGTAGCTATACAGGAGGTTACTTACTCTTATACATCCGGGCAGACACATAACCTGCAGGGGTTCCCAACAAGACCCACAACACAACAGAACAGGTCATCAATGCTCCTCTGTTGGCAGGCGAAAGAAATCCAAGACATGCAAGGACTATAGAGAAAATGCATAAAGATTGTTATCACCAATTCATAACTGAAATTATCATAAATATTTAAATTTATCTGTACCAGTGTTTGTTACGAGTACATAATCTTAACCAGAAATATGATACTTACATAATGTAATAAACGTCATAATGAAAATTTGTGTTCCTTGGCCCAGAAAGACAGACAGCAACATTCCCTTCTTTGGTGGTCTAAATATATCTCCATGAACCAACTTCCAGCCAAATTCCTCCTGGGCATCTTCCTGTATAAACAAGATTATTGTAATCAATAAGGTGCTAAATTCTGAATCTTTATTTTATCATACTTAAATGAAAAAGATATATAGATAGAGCGAGAAAGAAAGATTTTTTATACTCACTGTAAAACCTGTTTCTTGTAGCCTTCATTGGGGGACACCTATACTGATGGGTATATGCTCTTGCCACTAGGAGGCGCTGACACTAGGAAAAAAAAAGTCTGCTCCTCCCTGGCAGGATATACCCGCCCACTGGAAGTGAGGTAATCAATTTTGTCACAAAGCAGTAGGAGAAGCCAAGAAATATGTCCGAAGGACCCTTGAAAAGAATCCTGGATAAAAATCCAATAACCGGAAAAGATTATCCGGACAAAAAGGAAGAAATGGGTGGGTGCAGTGTAACCCAATGAAAACTACGAGAAAGATTTTACGGTGAGTACAAAAAAATTTACTGATGTGACGAACCAAAGCAGTCCCCTAGGGAGGGGAAAAACAACCAACAGCAAAAAGGGGAGTCCGTCCAGAGACCGAACCCACTTGGCCTGTGGACGAGATCCCGGGCAGAGACAACCGAGGCCCACAAACTGAGCTACCAGGAGAACCCTAGTCGATGGAGAAGGACTGGGACACCAAGGAAGAGACTGTCCAATGTAGACACTAGAAATCTATGGTCCATAAAAGAGAGAAACAAGAAAAGGTCGACTAGGAAGCCAGATGGGCCAGAACCATCCCAGGAGGAGGTAGGAAACCACTCCAAGTAACACAGAACCAGACAGGCGGTTAGCCCGGCTGGAAAAAAAAATGGAAAAGGGCACAAACCAGAGAACCTCTGGCGGAAAAAACACCAGGGAGAGCAGCGTACGCCTGAGCAGAAGGTGGGTACGGAAGGTGGAGACAAGAAAAACACTGGAAAAGAGAAAGAAGGATGGAGACTGGTTGCGGAGAGGCCTGGTGAAGAAAATGGACGACCAGAAAAAAAAAAAAAAAAAAAAAAAAAGGACACGCCACAACATACTAGGATAGTGTCCAAGAAAAGGAGATTAACCAGACATGAACCCCAGCAGTCTGAACGGACAAAAGCAACATCCCGTCAGCACAGGAACGGAGGGGGGGGAAACAAAAGGGAAGGTTACTCCAGAAAATTGTAGTGTCAGTATAGCGCAACTGACACAGACAAGGAAGGAGGAACAAAACCCTCCAGGGAGATTGCACCGAGGGAGGAGGAGAGCAATGGCAGGACCCAAACAACAGACTGTGCTAAACGGGCTGTCGCCAAGCCATACATGAGTGCATAAACTCCTACAACAGAGGAGTGCGCCAAGTTTGTATGAGCAGCAGTAGATAACCAAGAAACAGGAAGAGAGCCAGGCTCAGCTTATCTGATTGCTCTCAGCAAAAATCGAGGGCCGAGCCAGGTACCCCACCTATATAGAGGAGGTAAGGGGTCAAAGTACTGTATGTACTCCTGAGGAACCCTGCAACAACATATCAAGGAATGGAGGAGCTAATTTGAGTCCTGACTAGAATGGAAAGAAGCAGCACACACACCCCAATGTTGTGTAACTCTGGGCCAGAAGGGCGTCAATGGAGCCATTCTGGTCATTTCCTAAGGCAACAGAGCCGGTGTCTGAACCACCCTGCACACGCATGGGGGGGGGCTGAACCGACTGTCGCCCCATCATGCCCCATGCCAGAGCAGAGGAGTTCGACTGCCTAAACCTGTAGAAACAAGATCACAGGAAGACCCGAGGCACACCCCACAGAAAAAAAGGGAAGGTGGACTCTACACGTGCAAAGTGGCCTAGCATATATAGGTGGTTACCGCACAATAGTAGAGTGGTACCAAGACTGCAGACGTGAAAGAAACCACAGACATTCAAAATCCTGGCAGCATGGTGTCACAACCATGCCCCTAGCAGACCAACGTTGTACCCTTAGAAAGGGGAACAGAGTTCTGTTCTTTCTGTGAAAGTCCATGGAACCTGCAGAAAACCTCACACCCTAGCTCCAAATGGTGCCACACATCAGGACTGCTTTCGCAGACGCGAGGGATGAAGGATGTACGTGGAGCAGGAAACATGCAAACACAGTCTGAACAGCAAGTATAAAAGATCCAATGAAACCCCCTAGACTATTTGGAACTTCACCTGGAAAACGAGTCACCGGACTGTAACCGCGGGAGCGGCAACAATGGGGAAGGTGACATGGCGGAGTAGAAATCCATCTGGCATAAAGACCACGGCTACACCGGGTGCTGTAGACAGAATCACACACAGAAAATGGGTTACCGGCCTTAAGCCTGGAGAGCAGCAGGCATGTAGGGAGGAACCTAGTAAAGGAGGGAATCCCGTGAACCAGTATGTGGTGTATTGCATAGGGCCCATGGAGCAACATGGGGAGATTCACTCGTAACTACACCTTGGCAGTGGATAACCTGAACTACTGTCCACAGTGTGGGGAGTGTATATGGTAGTGGACTCAACGTAGTAGTAGTAGACCATGCATACAACCGTCGTGCTGACTGGTATAGGATTCCTGAATGCTCAGGGATACTCCATCGAACCCCCCTACAGATAGTGGGGTATTGGAGTACAACCGAACTAACGAGCGACCTGGCAGTGTAAGAGACCCGGCAGGCAAAAGTCTGGCTGACTCATTAGTCCTGAGTACCTTCAGGGACCCTCATCCGGAGTCCTTATACCAGCAGAGGTGTATGGGAGACCTGACCCAGTACTTGTGGCCGGGGCGCCGGCCGCACGATCTGCGGCCATTACAGGAAGTGGGCTGGGGAACTGGCTAAATGATGCAGCCGGTTCCTCCCCCACCGGGGAAGTGCCCAGCCGCATGGGGAGCAGTAAACATGCTGGTGTGCCTGCACTGAGGGCAGTCGGCCACGTAAGACCGGAGACCCGCTGCCTGCAGCTGTAGGTCTCAAGTCAGCCAATAAAGAATGCGGCCAGGACACTGTGCCTGGCCGCAAAGATGGAGTAAGCCGGGACCGGAGACCCGCTGCCTGCAGCTGTAAGTCTCCGGTCAGTTTATATGAACACTGCCAGAACATTGCGCCTCACCGCAGCAGATAGGAATAAGAGGGCTGGTGTGCACGCACTAAAAACATGGACAGCTGCTGCCTGCAGCTGTAGGTCTCCGGTCAGCCTAAGAAATAAAGCGGCCAGCACACTGCACCTGGCCGCACAAGGTGGTAAGAGCGCAGCCGTGTGGGACCGGAGACCCACTGCCTCAGAGACCAACTGGGGCAGCAGAATAGAGTCTCCGGCCGATAGTGAAGATAACGTGGCCAGGGCACTGTGCCTGGCCGCAATGCATGTGGGCTAGAAATGGGGAGCCTGAAGAGGGGGGAGTGAAGGTTCACCGGATTGTCCCCTCCAGAATGGCACCAGAGGCCATGAGGGGTCCGGCCCAGCACAGCCACGTGTAATGGCAGTTGAGGAGCTGGGCACATGAGAGGAAGGGGACCCCTGGATGAGCAAGAGGGAGGGAGGAGAAAAAAAAAAAATGAGGACATGGTCTGGGGAGAGCGTGAGAGCAAAATATTTTCCCAGCTAGTCAATATATCTACCAACCCTACTTACTACTGTATATCACTGCACTCCTGGTCCCTTAGAGATAGCAGTATCAGCATTCTATAAATGAAGGGACATACAAAAAGCACGTGTGTGTGTGTGTGTGTAGGAAGGAGCAGGGAATACGATAAGATAAGGATGGCTAATGTAATCATGTAGTTCATAGGACGCCAGCCCACAGGACAGAATACATCCTGCCACACATAAAGCTATGTAATTTTCTGGTGGTCACAATGAAACAGATGGATGCAGCTTATCTGGGATTTATCAAATGACCCTGCATAGGCCATACATTTTGCCAAATTATAAAGGGTATTCTTTCCTACAAGCAATGCTTCCCATGAAAAGAAATCACTGAAATATGGTTTTAAAAAGGACATGGCAGGATTTTTCTTTTGAAAAGGAGGCCCCAAAGAAGGCTATGGTACAAACTTGAATGAAGAATACATCTGCGATTGCTTAAGGTGTTATACCAGTGACATTGTCATGGATGACTCGAGGTAAGGCATTAAAATGGGAGTGACCCCTGCTGCATATTGCTGAGGGCCAGCACAAGGGATTCACACCAGACAGAATGTTGGTATTAAAACTCTTTCCTCAGCAGGAAACTCCAAAAATGTTCAGAGAGTTCTCAAAAAGTTTCTGTTTAATTACACGGAAGTACATTGTGTTACATCTGACAAAAAAAAGGAGGTTTAGTTATGACGTCAAAATCATGTTTCATGTTGATTGGTTAGTGGAGCTTTGTCTCTGTATATATTAGCATATTTAGCATTTATTTTTTTCTTGGCCAAAAGTTCATTTATGCGGCCCTCTCGCTCTCACACTGGAAAATTCCAGATCCTTGTCCTTTTATACAATCTGTATCTTCCTCAAATGTTTTGTCTTCTAAAGTCTCATCTTGGCATCACTCCAATGTTTCCATCCTAGTCAAGAGCAGATAGCAAGAACATGCCGGAACATGGTGTATAGTACACACACAGAGATAGATTATAATTATTTATATATATATATATATATATATATATATATATATATATATATATATATATAAAATCATATGTATAGAGAGAGAGAGACAGAGAGAGAGAGAGAGAGATATCTCTATCTCTATCTGCAGTCAGAATCATTTTAATCAACTTGTCAACATCTTATCAATATACCGTATATACTCGAGTATAAGCCGAGTTTTTCAGCACGATTTTTCGTGCTGAAAACACCCCCCTCGGCTTATACTCGAGTGAACTCCCCCACCCGCAGTGGTCTTCAACCTGCGGACCTCCAGAGGTTTCAAAACTACAACTCCCAGCAAGCCCGGGCAGCCATCGGCTGTCCGGGCTTGCTGGGAGTTGTAGTTTTGAAACCTCCGGAGGTCCGCAGGTTGAATACCACTGCGGCCTTCAACATCATCCAGCCCCCTCTCACCCCCTTTAGTTCTGAGTACTCACCTCCGCTCGGCGCTGGTCCGGTCCTGCAGGACTGTCCGGTGAGGAGGTGGTCCGGTGGGATAGTGGTTCCGGGCTGCTACCTTCACCGGGGAGGCCTCTTCTAAGCGCTTCGGGCCCGGCCTCAGAATAGTCACGTTGCCGTGACAACGACGCAGATGCGTCATTTGCGTCATTGTCAAGGCAACGCATCTATTCCGGGCCGGAAGCGCGGAGAAGAGGCGCCCCCGGTGAAGATAGCAGCCCGGAACCACTATCCCACCGGACCACCTCCTCTCCGGACCACCTCCTCACCGGACAGCCCTGCAGGACCGGACCAGCGCCGAGCGGAGGTGAGTACTCAGAACTAAAGGGGGTGAGAGGGGGGCTGGATGATGTTGAAGGCCGCAGTGGTCTTCAACCTGCGGACCTCCGGAGGTTTCAAAACTACAACTCCCAGCAAGCCCGGACAGCCGATGGCTGCCCGGGCTTGCTGGGAGTTGTAGTTTTGAAACCTCTGGAGGTCCGCAGGTTGAAGACCACTGAGGGCGAATGATGAGAAGAGGATGATGAAGGGGGGGTGTGGGGATGATGAAGGGGGGTGGGGATGATGAAGGGGGGGGGGGATGATTACAAGGGGATGATGAAGGGGGGATGTGTGGGATGATAAGGGGATGATGAAGGGGGGATGTGCGGGATGATAAGGGGATGATGAAGGGGGGATGTGTGGGATGATAAGGGGATGATGAAGGGGGGATGTGCGGGATGATAAGGGGATGATGAAGGGGGGATGTGTGGAATGATGACAAGGGGATGATGAAGGGGGATGTGTGGGATGATAAGGGGATGATGAAGGGGGGATGTGTGGGATGATGACAAGGGGATGATGATGAGGATGTTAATGACGGGTCTGGATGATGACAGGGGGGGATGAGGTATTTCCCACCCTAGGCTTATACTCGAGTCAATAACTTTTCCTGGGATTTTGGGTTGAAATTAGGGGTCTCGGCTTATACTCGGGTCGGCTTATACTCGAGTATATACGGTACTGAAATATATTTATATTAGTGGAATGCTGAAGACAAATCATAACCGTAGCAGGTGAATTGTTGTACTTCAGAAACAATGCCGTAACAGGTTAAATGGTTCTATTAAGCCTTGTCCACACTACTGTATCTCCACCTGGAGACATTCCAGTAGAGATCCTGTCTGGTGCACACACCGGCAAAGTCATCAGTGGTAGGACTGCGAGGACATTGCCATCTCCATAGATGGCCGGCTGGACATGTAAGTTTTTTGGGCAGACTCTTTCCTTCAGCGGAATTCCGATGCGGAGATTGCGCAGTATGCACAGATGAGCAGACTCCTGGTGAAAACAGAATCCGCCAGCTAAATTTTGCAGCAGCCACCACCTGGTACATCCCTAGCAAAAAAGGATATTAGGACTGTGAGCATCTACTACTATTTCCATCTAGCTGCCACATAACCCAGTATACAGGCATACAGGTGGAATACCCTTTATATAAGATAAAGACAACTTTATGGATTAAAATGATTCTGATGACTGATCAATATATTAATACTTATTTTTAATTATTTGTTACCTACCCTTAACCTATATATCAGCTTGCTATTTGCTTGTGACTAAAGATGAGGACCTTGGGATGAGGCCAGAAGAAGTGAGATAAGAAGAGGATGGAAATTGGAAGACAAAATATTTGAAGAAATACAGGCTGTGCAGAAGTACAGATATATCCAGAATTTTCTGGTAGAATAGGAGGATGGCAACAAGTGAACTACGGCCAAGAAATAAATGAATGTTTAATATGCTAATATATACAGAAGCAATATTCAAATAACCAAATCAAAATATAACATGATTCTGACGTGATAACCAACCTCCCTTTTTGTCAAATGTAAAAACTAATGTACTTCCGTGTAACAAACAGAACTCTCAGAACTCCTGGGGACAGCTCCTGAGCTTCCTGCTGAGAAAGAGTTTTATATTAACTTTTTGTCTGGTGTATTATTTCTTGTGTCGACACTCAGCAGTATACAGCGGCAGTCACGCACATTTTAAAGGCCTAAACCGCAGGCAGCCTTGACAATAGTATTCAGAATATTGAGTAGACTAGATGAGCCGAATGGGTCTTAATTGCCAATAGATTCTGTGTTTCTATGATACATCACCCTTACACTCCCATGGCTAAAACAGAAAGGTAGACACCACTTTTCCTATACAGCAATTCTAAAAATAAATACTAGATCAGCACTTTCAGCATATGCTGGGTGCATTAGGCACACGAACAGAGAAGTATACATTGGGAAATACTCCTGACGTCCACCTTAGACACATAGGAAGATGTGAACAAAGGCAAAAAACGTAACATGCAAAGCACAGGACATCTAGGGACACAAGATACTCACTGAAGAATCTATTTGGTTGTATCTGGCAATATCTTTATGAAGTGTTCGTAACATAATCATGGCCACCATACCAGAGAGGAAGAGGACAATGACCAGAGAGTTCATGATACTAATGACAGGAAGGAAAGAGAAACACAGAATATAAATTATTTTCATTGCACAATGATTAACAGATATGGGACATTTGTAAACCTAGGTTGTTCACTTTCTTACCTGAACCACTGAATATTTGTGTGCGGCATGGATTCCAAAATATAATCCCAACGTGATGCCCATTTAATTGTATTGTTTTCCTAAAAAAAAAAATTATATATAAAATATATACACACACACACACACACACACCACTGCTCAAAAAAAATAAAGGAAACACTTAAACAACACAATGCAACTCCAAGTCAATGACACTTCTGTGAAATCACACTGTCCACTCAGAAAGCAACACTGATTGACAATCAATTTCACATGCTGTTGTGCAAATAGAACAGACAGCAGGTGGAAATGATAGGCAATTAGCATGACACCCACAATAAAGGAGTTGTTCTGCAGGTGGTGACCACAGACCACTTCTCAGTTCCTATGCTTTCTGCCTGATGTTTTGGTCACTTTTGAATGCTGGCAGTGCTTTCACTCTAGTGCTAGCATGACACAGTCTGCAACCCACACAAGTGGCTCAGGTAGTGCAGCTCATCCAGGATAGCACATCAATGCGAGCTGTGGCAAGGAGGTTTGCTGTGTCTGTCAGCGTAGTGTCCAGAGCATGGAGGCACTACCAGGAGACAGGCCAGTACATCAGGAAATGTGGAGGAGGCCATAGGAGGGCAACAACCCATCAGCAGCACCGTTACCTTCACCTTTGTGCACGGAGGAGCACTGCCAGAGCCCTGCAAAATGACCTCCAGCAGGCCACAAATGTGCATGTGTCCACTCAAACGGTGAGAAACAGACTCCATGAGGGTGATATGAGGGCCCGACATCCACAGGTGGGGGTTGGGCTTACAGCCCAACCCTGTGCAGGATGTTTGGCATTTGCCAGAGAACACCAAGATTGGCAAATTCACCACTGGCACCCTGTGCTCTTCACAGATGAAAGCAGGTTCACACTGATCACATGTGACAAACGTGACAGTCTGGATATGCCGTGGAGAATGTTCTTCTGCCTGCAACATCCTCCAGCATGACCAGTTCAGCGGTGGGTCAGTAATGTGTAGGGTGGCATTTCTTTGGGGTGGCCGCACAGCTCTCCATGTGCTTGCCAGAAGTAGCCTGACTGCCATTAGGTACAGAGATGAGATCCTCAGACCACTTGTGAGACCATATGCTGGTGCGGTTGGCCCTGGGTTCCTTCTAATGCAAGACAATGCTAGAACTCATGTGGCTGGAGTGTGGAAGGCATTGATGCTATGGACTGGCCCGACCGTTCCCCAGACCTGAATCCGATTGAGCACATCTGTGACATCATGTCACCAACGTCACGTTGCACCACAGACTGTCCAGGACTTGCTTTTAGTCCAGGTCTGGGAGGATATCCCTCAGGAGACATCCGCTACCTCATTAGGAGCATGCCCATGCTTTGTAAGGAGGTCATACGGGCACATGGAGGCCACACACACTGCTGAGCCTTATTTTGTTTTAAGGACATTACATCATAGTTAGATCAGCCTGTAGTGTGGTTTTCCACTTTGAATTTGAGTGTGACTCCATATCCAGACCTCCATGTGTTGACAAAATTTGATTTCCATTGATAATTTTTGTTTGATTTTGTTGTCAACACATTCAGCTATGTAAAGACAAAAGTATGATTAGGTCATTCATTCAGATCTAGGATGTGTTATCTTATTGTTCCCTTTATTTTTTTGAGCAATGTATATATATCCATGGCACACAAGTAATTTGAAGTAAAATTTCCATGTGGAAATTCTGCCTGGAATCCTGGTAGAATCAAAGTCCCATTGAGGTTAATAAGAGGTCCTGACTGGGATAATTTTCTGCTTCAATCCTTAACTATTAGAGGAAGAAGTCACCTGTTTAGTAATCTCAGCCATGGGTAGCTATAAAAGAGCTTCCCTCGCTGGAAGACCTGGCACTTCCAGTACTTAAAGAAAGCCTTGTTATAGTGCCTTTTTATATAATCATTATCTACCTTGTTATAGTGCTGCATGGAAATAGAGAACTTTGTTACAAGTTGTTCCAGAGTTTTTGTTTTAGCCAATGTATACAAAGTCATACCTATAAGGCTCTGAATAACTTACCTGAAACAACACTGAGTATGTGTAAACAACCTCCAGCTTGCCTGTGAGTTCTTTGGGGATTTCCATGGGATGACCTTCACATTTTAATTCCTTGTCGCCAGTGTGTTTATAGCTATAAATGATAGAGAGTTTACAATGCTGTATTCCTATGTTTTGCATAATTCAGGCTCAAGAGGAGACAAGATTTGCAAAGAACACAAAATAAAAAGTTACACCAATTGCATAAAAATGTCAATTCAGGCATTTCATATTGCTAAGAAAACACAGGTAGATTTTGACAGTGTTTGTGGGAAGGAGGTGGAAGTGTATACTAAAAATGAAGTTGTGTTTGCAGCATGACAACACAAACATATCATGCGAGGAACTGTTCACACAGTGCAAGCCGTACATACACTCATCCAAAATAAGGATTAGATCTGTGATAAAGGTGCTGTTAAACACAGTGCAACCAGTGCTTATGATCCTGAATTTCAGTCAGGACCTGGACCTTGCTGCTTTAATAGGTTACAAGTCTCGATGCAGCCTGCAATTATAGGAGAATATCAAGCACTAGTGGCCACGGGTAAACGGTTACTGTCATTAAAAACAACTTTTGACATGCCAAAAGTTGTTGATCGCACCGATTTTCACTCCCGAGACCTTCTGCAATTCTGAGTTATTGCATTCCACTCTCTGGTCAGCCAAGAGAGAGATCCTTCCATTTCCCTGCATTGACTTCAGTTTGACAGTTCAGGGAATAAGTCTGATGGGCCTAAACTTAATTTTAATAATGGGAAAAAAAACTGTCAGGTGATGGACAGGAATACACAGTCAGGGAGGTGTGTGTTAGGCATGTACTGTACAACATTCACACTACGACCGTATAATCCCACTCATCCCCTAATACACTTCCATTATTAAAATTACAACTCTTTGTAGGGGAACACTTGGTTATCAACTTAATTTTAAGGCTACCCTGTAACAGCAGGGACTGACTTAAGTAGAGAACCACGTGATTTGTGTGTCCGTTTTTTTTACTCCATCTCAAGCCCTGAATTCTACAGAGCTCTATATATAAGCAATGTCCTTAACCTGGCTTAGAAAACTTAAAAAAAAAAAAAAAAAAACAACACAATGAGGGGAAATGACCAAATAGCATATAGAAGCCATAGTAACAATAGGAGAAGCTTGAGAAGAAAGCTTAGTTAAAAAACAAATACCTTTTTGGCTCAAGTCTTGCTGTAACCAATCGAGCCCCATCCCAATTTTCTTCTTTCCCACTGTGGTATGTGATTATAATATCAACATGATTGAAAAGGTAAAACGTATCTTTTTTGTTAAATTCATTCTGAAACAATAAACATAAGAGAAATGCAAATGTTTTCCTGCTTTGTATTGGTGGATCAGTTAAAGAGGTTGTCCAACTAAATGTGTTTAAAGAGTAAAGACTGTCTTACAAAAAGTGTTACTTACCCAACTCATCCTGCACATCTGGTGCCTTCTAAACATGGCTACCTAGTTCCTGTCTCAACACACAGGAAATGCATATTGAGCGCCAATCATTGTATTAGGAGGGTCACCATTGCAGGCAGTGACTGGCTGAGCTGCAATTCCTGCACATTGTTATGGCCTCTGCCTACTTCCCCTTATCTCTTGTCAACATACTGAATACACTGCAGAATGCAGACTACCCCTAAGGCCAGCGATTGGCATCAGTGTGTCTGGAACATCAGCAGAGAGAGCTGACACATCAAGGCAAGTTAACAGAGGGAGAATCTGACCACGTTACTGGACTCCACAAACAGAAGGCAGGAGAGTACTGCATATTTCGTTATTTTACAGAAAATGTGTCTTCAGAGGATTACTATTTAAAGGGAACCAGTTGAGCGCGATTGACAACCCAGGATGCTCTGCTCCCTCTGCACATCCCGCACAAGCTCCAGGGGACTACTTGAGGGTCATTACTAAATGGGGCACAGGACATTTTTAACCTCTTCAGGACGCAGGGTGTATGCATATGCCCTGCATCCTGAGTCCTTAAAGGGGTAGTCCAGTGGTGAAAAACGTATCCCCTATCCTAAGGATAGGGGATAAGTTTGAGATTGCAGGGGGTTCGACCGCTGGGGCCCCCTGCGATCTCTCTGTACGGGGGCCAGGCTCTCCGGCCAGATAGCGGGTGTCGACCCCCGCACGAAGCGGCGGCCGACACGCCCCCTCAATACATCTCAATGGCAGAGCCGGAGATTGCCGAAGGCAGCGCTTCGGCTCTGCCATAGAGTTGTATTGAGGGGGGCGTGTCGGCCACCGCTTTGTGCGGTGGTCGACACGCCCCCTTCCCGCGGGCTGTCGGGGCTCCGTACAGGAGATCGCAGGGGGCCCCAGCGGTCGGACCCCCCCCCCCGTGATCTCAAACTTATCCCCTATCCTTAGGATACGGGATAAGTTGTTCACCACTGGACTACTCCTTTAAGGACGTAGGGCGTACAGGTACGCCTGTGGGAATTTCGAAATCATTCAGCAGGCATGCCAGCATATCGCTCAGAGGGGTCCTGAGACCCCCCATATGTCGGCGATCGTCGCACATCGCCAATCAATGCAGACTGGCAATTACGGGTCTCCGGTGACCAGGAAAATAAGGGGGATCGGGGTGTCTTGGACACCCCCAGTCCCCTTGAAGGGATAGGAGTGAGGTGGCAGGGATGCCACCCCTCCTATCCCTGCTATTGTTCCGTCAGAAACGAACGACCAATAGCAGATCGGGGGCGGAGGGGTTAACCCGGGGTTTTTCCGTTTTTGCATTTTCGTTTTTTTCTCCTTACCTTTAAAAAATCATAACTCTCAATCTTTCACCTAAAAATCCATATGATGGCTAATTTTTAGCGCCACCAATTCTACTTTGTAATGACGTCAGTCATTTTACCCAAAAATCTACGGCAAAACGAAAAAAAAAAAAAAAATCAATGTGAGACAAAATTGAAAAAAAAACAACGCCATTTTGTAACTTTTGGGGGCTTCCGTTTCTGAACAGTACATTTTTCGGTAAAAATGACACCTTTTTATTCTGTAGGTCCATACAGTTAAAATGATACCCTACCTATGTAGGTTTGATTTTGTCGTACTTCTGGAAAAAATGAAAACTACATTTAAAACAAAAATGTATACGTTTAAAATGGTCATCTTCTGACCCCTATAACTTATTTTTCCGCGTATGGGCCGATATGATGGCTAATTTTTTGCACCGTGATCTGAAGTTTTTAGCGGTACCATTTTTGCATTGATAGGACTTATTGGTCGCTTTTTATTCATTTTTTTCATGATATAAAAAGTGACCAAAAATGCACGCCATTGAACCTGCGGTTTAATTAATGATATATTTTATAATTTGGACATTTCCGCACGCGGTGATACCACACATGTTTATTTTTATTTACACTTTTATTTTTTATGGGAAAGGGGGGGATTCAAACTTTTAATAGGGGAGGGGTTAAATGATCTTCATTCACTTTTTTTTCACTTTTTTTTTTGCAGTGTTTTAGCTCCCATAGGGACCTATAACACTGCACACACTGATCTTTCTCATTGATCACTGGTTTCCAGAGTACATTCACACGGGCGGGTTTACAGCGAGTTTCCTGCTTCAAGTTTGAGCTGCGGCAAATTTTATGCTGCAGCACAAACTCCTAATGGGAAACTCATTGTAAACCCGGTGCGAATGTACCCTAAAAACACTACACTAACACAAAATAAAAGGGTAAAACACTACATATATGCCCCCTTAAACTCAACCCCCCCCCCCCCCCCCCCGCATTAAAATTAAAAACGTATCGTACGGCAATGCTTCCAAAACGGAGCCTCCAGCTGTAGCAAAACAACAACTTCCAGCATTTCCGGACAGCTACCGACTGCCCAGGCATGCTGGGAGTTTAGCAACAGCTGGAGGCACCCCGTTTAGGAATCACTGGGGTAGAATTCCTATATGTTCACCCCTATGCAATCCCTAATATAGTCCTCAAATGCGCATGGCGCTCTCTCAAATCGTAGCCCTGTTGTATTTCAAGGAAACAATTTAAGGCCACATATGGGGTATTTCCATACTCTGGAGCAATTGTGTTACGAATTTTGGGGGGGCTTTTTCACCTTTTACCCCTTATGAAAAGGAAACGTTGGGGTCTACACCAGCCTGTTAGTGTAAAAAAACATTTTACACCATCATGCTTGTGTTGCCCCATACTTCTTATTTTCAAAAGAGGTAAATGGGAAAAAAAAAACAACACCCCCAAAACTTTTTGTAACTGTATGTCATTTGTTTCTGTATTTTTATATAGTCAGCACTGTGATACCTTTTATCAGATTAAATGTTTAATTAATCAGCTCTGGTCTTTGATCTCTAAATATATGAGCTCACCTTTCTGAAGGCAGCTCGGGTGAAACACGTTTATCTAAGGGTTAATTTGGTGACTTGCTGGGACTAGTAGTGGATACCCAGAGGTCTGGTGGCTTTAAACCTTGAACCATCACACTCTCTCTAGCGTCTTGGCTGGACCGATAGGGTGTGATCGTGACAACGTACAACAAGGCTCAGGAGTGAGAGTGCACTATGTACATTTGAGGCCAAAATTGGTAATTTGCACAGGGGTGGCAGATTCTTTTGACAAATGCAAAAAAATAAATACCCATGTGTGACCCCATTTTGGAAACTATACCCCTCACGTAATGTAATAACGGGAACAGTGAGCATTTACGCCCCACAGGTATCTGACAGATTGTTAAAGAACAGTGGTCCTTGAAAATGAAAAATTAAATTTTTCATTTGCGCAGCCCACTGTTCCAAAGATCTGTCAAACACCAGTGGGGAGTCCACTGTTCTGGTAGCATGGAGGCTGTGTAAATGCACATGGTCCCCGACTTCCATTCCAAACAAATTCTCTCTCCAAAAGCCCAATGGCGCTCCTTCTCTTCTGAGCATTGTAGTTCCCCCACAGAGCACTTTACATCCACATATGGGGAGAGATTTATCAAAACCTGTGCAGAAGAAAAGTTGCCAAGTTGCCCATAGCAACCAATCAGCTCGCTTCTTTCATTTTTAACAAGGCCTCTGCAAAATTAAAGAAGCGATCTGATTGGTTGCTAAGGGCAACTTTTCCTTTGCACAGGTTTTGATAAATCTCCCTCATGGGGTATTTCCATACTCAGAAGAAATGGGGTTAAAAATTTTGGGAGGCTTTTCTCCTATTACCCCTTGGGAAAATGATAAACCTGGGGTAACACCAGCATTTTGGTGAAAATTTTTTTTTTTCCATTTTCATGTCCAACTGTAGCGGAAATTTGTCAAACACCTATGGGGTGTTAAGACTCACTGTACTCCTTGTTACGTTCCTTGAGGGATGTGGTTTCCAAAATAGTGTGCCATATGAGGCTTTTTTTTTCTCTTCTGTTCTGGCACCATGGGGCTTCCTAAATGCGACATGCCCCCAAAAGCCATTTCAGCAAAATTTGCTTTCAAAAAGCCAAATGTGACTCCTTCTCTTCTGAGCATTGTAGTGCGCCAGCAGAGCACTTGAGGTCCACACATGGGGTATTTCCATACTCAGAAGAGATGGGGTTACAAATTTTAGGGGGCATTTTCTCCTATTACCTTTTGTAAAAAAATGGGGAAAAAAACTGCATTTTAGTGAAAAAATATTTAATTTCATTTACACATCCGACTTTACCGAAAAGTCAAACACCTGTGGGGTGTTAAGGCTCACTGTACCCCTTGTTACGTTCCTTGAGGGGTGTGGTTTCCAAAATAGTATGCTTGTAGTTTTTTTTTTGCTGTTATGGCACCATAGGGGCTTCCTAAATGCGACATGCCCCCAAAAACACTTTCAGCAAAATTGACTCTCCAAAATCCCATTGTACCTCCTTCGCTTCTGAGCCCTCTATGCTCCCACAAAGCACTTTATGTTCACATATGAGGTATTTCCTTACTCGAGAGAAATTGGGTTACACATACTCCTTTTACCCCTTGTAAAAATTTACAAACTGGGTCTACAAGAACATGTTAGTGTAAAAAACAAACTTTCTGAATATCATTTTGAATACTTTGAATACTTAAAACTGAACTGGTCCCTGAAAAATTCTGATTTTGAAAATTTTGTGGAAAATTGCTGCTGAACTTTGAAGCCCTCTAATGTCTTCCAAAAGTAAAAACATCTTAACTTTATGATGCAAACATAAAGTAGACATATTGTATATGTGAATCAATATATTATTTATTTGGTATGTTTATTCTTCTTGCAAGCAGAGCGCTTCAAAGTTAGAAAAATGCTAAATTTTCAAATTTTTCATGAAATTTGGGAATTTCTCATCAAGAATTTATATAAGTATCGACGAAAATTTACCACTATGTTAAAGTAGAATGTCACGAAAAAACACAGTCTCTGAATCAAATTCATAAGTAAATGCATCCCAGAGTTATTAATGCTTAAAGTGACAGTGGTCGGATGTGCAAAAAATGCTCTGGTCCTTAAGGGGTTAATTTTATTTATTTATTTTTTTTTTTTTTTAAGGCTTTTAACGATTATTTGTACCAATTATCGGCCAACCAATTGATTTTAAAAATAATCGTTAGCTACCCTACAGACTACACTACATCGATCCATACACTATAGTATACTTTGAAATCCGTTTTTCTGCATTTTGATGTATAGAACTGAAACATGATGTGAACGGATCCTTACGATTTACATTATAGACAGCCTCCTATAGAATTGCCGCCATCCATGATCTTCTGTTACATTGCAACATCATAGTTTTGTGCAAGTTTAACTAAAAAAAATTTCTTATTTTTTTTTCATTTTTGGACATAATATTTGGACATCATTTGATATACTTTACCACAGGCCCCTTGACAACAATAAGCATGAGCTGTCCCATTTGACATAAATGGGGAAACTAGAGATGAGCGAACTTACAGTAAATTTGATTCGTCACGAACTTCTCCGCTCGGCAGTTGATGGCTTTTCCTGCATAAATTAGTTCAGCTTTCCGGTGCTCTGGTGGGCTGGAAAAGGTGGATACAGTCCTAGGAGACTCTTTCCTAGAACTGTATCCACCTTTTCCAGCCCACCGGAGCACCTGAAGGCTGAACTAATTTACGCAGGAAAAGTCATCAACTGCCGAGCCGAGAAGTTTGTGACTAATCAAATTTACTGTAAGTTCGCTCATCTCTAGGGGAAACTTTACTGGACATACTCTGTGGCCTTTGCAAAGGTCATTCCTCAGGGAGGGGGAGGCTGAGCTGTGAGCTTCATCTATTGTCTTTTCTATCTACTGGTGTTACCTTTTAATTGTCCAGCATCCTCCTCCTTATTATCTCAAACAGAACAGGAAGTCTCAGCTTAGTTTTAAGCTTAGTGGCCAGAATAAACATTGCACAACTTCGGGATTATTTTGTAACGTATATAGTAAAATTAGCAAAACATCCCCAAAAATTCTTAAAAATGTTTAATATAAAAACATGATTTGAAGGAAATATGTAAGCAGATTTTACCCATCTAGTAACTGTTGGCAACATGCTGTTATGTTGGGTGAAATCGGTTTTCTTACTGTTTCCTAATGTCCTCCATAATGGTAAAAATCAGCTCATTTTCACCAAAGGCTGTCTGGGCATGCTGGGAGTTGTAGTTTTGAAACTCCTAGAAGCAGCAGTGAAGATCACTTTACAGCGATCTTGACTGCTGCCTTTGATGCCGCCGCTGCCTCAACTTGCCTGCTGGTCGTCCAAGCTGCCTGCTCTATATCTTCCAAGTATCTGCCACCGGTCCCCCCCCCTCTATGGCCACCGCAGCCATCATCTCCCGTGTATATTTATTGTACTTTTTACCACAAGTGTACTATTACACAGTCATTGATCGTTAGGTGAATGATGTATTTCTGGTCTCTGCACTTTTGTTCTGACTGCTGCTGAATCCTTTTTAATTATGTTTTATATTTATTTATATGTGCTCTAAATAAAGATTGTTTACTTTTTCATTATTCTATGAGTTTGGTGCTTTTTGTGATAGTTTATTATTCATGTTTGCACCAAACATTCGTTGCTTTTTTGCAACATTGGCCTTACTATTGGTTTATATTGGGGACATTGTCTCACACTTGTTGCATTCGAGACCAGATACAGAGTAGTAGTAGACCATGTATGCAGCGGAAGAGCCTCACCAGTACTCACCGGGTCACAGTCACATGAGGTGCTAAAGGCTGCTGGAGGAGCCCAGCTCAAAAGCAAAGCCAACACTGACCACAGACTCCACATCCCACACACTCGGCCTGAACACGACTTCAGCGTGCGCCATCCTCCGTTCAACTCCTGCGTGTCGCTGGGCCATGAGATGCCAGGCCAAGCCACAGCTGGGCCGAGCCACTGCCTGAGCCGGGGGATGTTGGAGCAGGTAATCGCCAGTTTGCAGCCTGTTTCCGGCGCCACCTCCTTCCCTTTGTGCTCTGCTTTTGAGGATCGTGAGCCGGCGTTATGACATTTCTGCCCAACAACTAATCAGTGCACGATTATTTGATAACTGAAATCGTCAACAGCGATTTAAGTAATCGATTTTAATCGATAACGTTGATTAATTGTTGCAGCCCTAGTAGTCTGCTTGTCTGTTTCATGTAGACATACATTTTATTTGTGGGACACACACAAAATATATACCAGCATAAAACAGAATAAATACAGTCACAATACTACAACCGGTCTATTGAAACCTATGGCTTTGCCACAGTATATGTCAGAATACCTTTCTTGATTACCATATATCCCGATAAGCCAGCAGAATACAGCCAAAACATAATGTTAACAGCTCCTGAGAATGTTTAATGTTCATCAGTTGCTGGCACAGTGTAATATATATTTCCTGCTATAACACCACAGACACCTGTACATAAATAAAAGGTTACTAGAACTTAGGTCATGATGACAACTTACATTGATAACACAGGCATCTTTCACTCTCCCATCTGAAGTGACTGTACATCCTATTGGAAATCCTGGGCTGCAGTATTTCTGGCTATCCTCCACATCATAACACCAAGTCACTGGCATGTTATCAATAATCCTATTAAAGAACATAAAGGAAAATCCACTCAGCAATTACTAGTAACAGATAGAATGTGATTCCTGGAATACAGGTAAAAGCTAACATTTCTACTTTTTGGCAAGTAAACCAGGAGTCCCAAAATCAATATGTTTTCTGGAACAAAGCACCAATGAGACAAGGAAATTCTAAATTTACATGGACAGACAGATCTTTTAACAAAAAACGAAAATCACCCAGCAGTTTTTCAATATTTTGAGTTTCGAATACACTAGGGTAGCACCACACATCATGGACATACAATTTTCATATTACAATTAACATGAAATTCTTTGTTTAACCCCTTAAGGACGCAGGACGTAAATGTACATCCTGGTGAGGTGGTACTTAACGCACCAGGCCGTACATTTACGTCCTGTGCATAACCGCGGGCATCGGAGCGATGCCATGTCATGCACGGCTGATCCCGGCTGCTGATCGCAGCCAGGGACCCGCCGGCAATGGCCGACGCCCGCGATCTCGCGGGCGCCCGCCATTAACCCCTCAGGTGCCGGGATCAATACAGATCCCGGCATCTGCGGCAGTGCGCAATTTGAATGAATGATCGGATCGCCCGCAGCGCTGCTGCGGGGATCCGATCATTCATAATGTTGCACGGAGGTCCCCTCTCCTTCCTCCGTGCGGCTCCCGGCGTCTCCTGCTCTGGTCTGAGATCGAGCAGACCAGAGCAGAAGATGACTGAAAACACTGATCTGTTCTATGTCCTATACATAGAACAGATCAGTATTAGCAATCATGGTATTGCTATGAATAGTACCCTATGGGGACTATTCAAGTGTAAAAAAAAAAAATGTAAAAAAATGTAAATGTAAAAAAAAAGTGAAAAATCCCCTCCCCCAATAAAAAAGTAAAACGTCCGTTTTTTCCTATTTTACCCCCAAAAAGCGTAAAAAAAAAATTTTTATAGACATATTTGGTATCGCCGTGTGCGTAAATGTCCGAACTATTAAAATAAAATGTTAATGATCCCGTACGGTGAACGGCGTGAACGAAAAAAAAAATCCCAAATTCCTACTTTTTTAATACATTTTATTAAAAAAAAAAATTATAAAAAAATTCATTAAAAGTTTTTTTATATGCAAATGTGGTATAAAAAAAAAAAGTACAGATCATGGCGCAAAAAATGAGCCCCCATACCGCCACTTATACGGAAAAATAAAAAAGTTAGAGGTCATCAAAATAAAGGGACTATAAACGTACTAATTTGGTTAAAAAGTTTGTGATTTTTTTTAAGCGCAACAATAATATAAAAGTATGTAATAATGGGTATCATTTTAATCGTATTGACCCTCAGAATAAAGAACACACGTCATTTTTACCATAAATTGTACGGCGTGAAAACGAAACCTTCCAAAATAAGCAAAATTGCGTTTTTCGTTTTAATTTCCCCACAAAAATAGTATTTTTTGGTTGTGCCATACATTTTATGATATAATGAGTGATGTCATTACAAAGGACAATTGGTCGCGCAAAAAACAAGCCCTCATACTAGTCTGTGGATGAAAATATAAGAGTTATGATTTTTAGAAGGCGAGGAGGAAAAAATGAAAACGTAAAAATTTAATTGTCTGAGTCCTTAAGGCCAAAATGGGCTGAGTCCTTAAGGGGTTAAAGTGCATCAGTCACCTAGAATAGGCTTGCGAAGCTGCATTTACAGTGCAATCAGTTGGGGATGGACTCAAAGCGAGCCATTTTTAGGGCTGTACAGTAAAAATGAGGTTTTTTTTGGGGGGGGGGGGGACATCCCCTCTCTAGAACTGCAAATGGTTTTATTTATTTATTCTTTTTAATTAGGCCCCATATGCTGCAAGTAACATGTATCCAAAAATAAGGGTACTAAGTAATTGAAAGTTTCTCATGAGTGTGATTTTGACAGTAAACAAGTTCCTCTATTCAACACAGCTGCAAAACATTTTAAGACCACTGACAATCATGAAGGGGGACGTGGGGGAGGGTTCAGGGTGCCTCCAGTGTACTACCAGTATAAGCTGCCTAAATTTACATAAAGTAAATGTATAAACATGTCGGACTAGGATTTAAATCCGAAGTAGGCCCACCAAGAAGGACCACTTCAGGTGTAAAAGGGAATCTTTTTTTGTGGTAACAAAAATGTGTGATGTGAACAAGGGCAAACAAGCTTTAACCAACGGGGCAGATTTATAGTAAATGCGTAGGTCTGGTAGTGCAAAACAACCATCTATTTTTCAACAAGTAAGCTAGTTTTACATTTATTAAGTCATTATTTCACACAACCTTTAACAAAAAAAAAAAAATAAGTTAAAAAAAGAAAAAAAGCCCCAAAAACTGCATCATGGAGGACAAAAAAAAAAAAAAAAAAAAAAAAGAGTGCATTTTTGTGGCCAATAAGACAGTACAAAAAATAGGAAATGTACTTTCCTACCTTAGGGTAGGTGGAAAAGGCTGGGACCAATTGTCTGTCTCACCTAGTCCATTTTAACACTTGATGAACTCCCTAATTTTCCAAAATAATTTTTTATAACTTTTTTTCTTTGCAACATTCGTAAGGCTGCATTCACATTTAGTTTTTACAATACGGGTGCCAAATCCAGCTGGGGGAGGGGCAAACCGGGCTCTCCCGTACCCCACCCGGACCAGCGCTGAAATCCATTTACTTTAATGAGCCGACCGGCGTCAAACGGTGACTCCGATCGGCTCATTTTTTACCCATATGCAGTTTATTGACTGGACCTAAAAACCATAGTATACTACGGTTTTAGATCCGGTAACAAAACCATATACGGGTCAAAAACGAGATGACCGGTGTCCCCGTTTGACTCCGGACGGCTCATTAAAGAAAATGGATTTCAGCGCTGGTCCGGCTGGGGTACGGGAGAGCCCGGTTTGCCCCTCCCCCAGCTGGATCCGGCAACCGTAATATAAAAAGGAAGTGTGAATGCAGTCTTAGAATTATAAGCAAGAGCTAGCCTTGGTTTTCACCACCTGTCTATTTTACGTTGTTCTGTTCTGTAATAAAAGCAGAACAACAAGAATAACAGCAGTGTCATATCTGCTGCCAAATACAGACACGGCCCAACAGTAACAATGACTTTAATGGACTACAGAATAGCACAGCATGCTATGTTTTTTTGTGTGTGGGACTTTTGATGGAACCTGCAATAGAAAATTCTTATGGATGTAGATATTACTACTGTACATACTGTGAGACAGGAACACTTTAGGGGACAGATGAAAGGGAGTATGACTGCAAAATCACACTACACAGGGTTTGTTTGTAGCAAGTTACCACTGAGATAATACTTTAGTTTAAGGGCTACAGACTCAATGCGGGGAATTTAATATTGTATGTAGACTATATTTTTGCTCTAAATTTGTCTGTAAATGTGCCAGTTACTTTTTTTTAAAGCCATTTTCTCATGATTGTGTAGGTACGTCAAAATAAAGTTTTTCTGCAGTGGTCGTAAATCTATCATGTGTAACTTTTGGTAAAAAGTCACACATTCTGTCAAAAAATCTAAAAACAGTCCAGACCTGGCTTACAAAGCTGGGTGTGGATAGCATTTGTAAAAAGTAGTACATCTTGGCGCGATGGGTTAAAAAGTCGAAAAACTAGTTGCAACAGAGCGGCCAACAACAAGTGGTGTGCTGAATGTCATTTAAAAATAACAATGTAAAAAAATAACATACTAGCACCATATTTATCACATGCTATGTGACCATTTAATAAATCAGGTGCACGTACACATTGCCACCACACACAAAAAATAAAATGAAATAAAGTTGTTCACCTACACCAACATGGCCCTTAACGTGTTTAAAAATTCTGAACTTACCAGTGATGTTGATAATTGAGCTGTATTGCTTTTTTAATGAAATCAAGATA
The DNA here is from genome assembly GCF_029499605.1 of Hyla sarda. Lineage (NCBI taxonomy): Eukaryota > Metazoa > Chordata > Amphibia > Anura > Hylidae > Hyla > Hyla sarda. The sequence continues at coordinate 124,280,416 of NC_079197.1, forward strand.
ATTGTTTTTTGGATTATCTTCATATTGCTTTCGGCAAACTTCCTTACAGGTTTCATTCTTGTTGAACTTAAACTGAAATGAAAAGGTTTCCAAAGAACAGTTAAACAGGAGCAATTGTACTCAGATTTTACTCAAGGAATTAAGGGGTACTTCAGAAGAGGCAACATTGTTTCAAATCAATTGAAGACAAATTTACCGTATATACTCGAGTATAAGCCTACCCGAATATAAGCCGAGGCCCCTATTTTCACCCCAAAAACCCAGGAAAAGTTATAGACTCGAGTATAAGCCTAGGGTGGGAAATACATCATCCCCCTTCATTATCACCGCCTGTCATCATCCCCTTGTCATCATACCACACAGTCCTGCAGCACCGGACCAGCGCACCCTAACGTCCCGCCGAGCGGAGGCGAGTACAGAACTAAAGGGGGTGAGAGGGGGCTGGATGATGTCGAAGGCAGCAGTGGTCTTCAACCTGCGGACCTCCAGAGGTTTCAAAACTACAACTCCCAGCAAGCCCGGACAGCCGATGGCTGTCCGGGCTTGCTGGGAGTTGTAGTTTTGAAACATCTGGAAGTCCGCAAGTTGAAGACCACTGAGGGCGGAGAGTTCACACGAGTATAAGCCGAGAGGGGAGTTTTCAGCACGAAAAATAGTGTTGAAAAACTCTTCTTATACTCGAGTATATACGGTATACAGATTTGTAAATTACGTCTATTTAAAATATTCTAGCCTCCCAGTTCTTATCAGCTGCTGTATGCTCTAGAGGAGTGTGAGAGCTGTGTAGTTATTTCCAGTCATAAACAACAAAATCAACCTAAGATGTAATTAAATTAATCCCATGCTCCCACACAATTATAATACTCCAAGCCATTTATTAACAATGCAAGAGTGTGGAAAAACATGGTTAAAAACCACAGCCAGGTCAAGCTGAGCGCGATTCATACCTGGTGGATCCGCGGCTAAAACCAGACATCACCGATCGGGCTGATGTCCGGTATTAACCCTTTAGACGCCGCCATCAAAGTTGATTGCGGCATCTAAAACGGGAGAACACCCTTGCCGGTTAGCTCAGCAGGCTGTTTGGGACCACCGCTGTGAAATTGCGGCATCCCGAACAGTTGAGAGGGCAGCGGGAGGGTGCTTACCTTCCTCCTCGCTGTTCGATCAGTGTTCTATTGCTCCAGGCCTGCCATGCAGACTGGAGCAATTGAGCACAGATAACACTGATCAATGCTATGCTATCAGTATATGCAATCAAAGAATTGCATGTAACTATGGGGACAAAAAAAAAAAGTTTTAGAATAAGTTAATAAATGTGATTTAATCCCCTTCAGTAATAAAAGTTTGAATCACCCCCCTTTTCCCATATATAAAAAAAAATTATATATTAATATATATATATATATATATATATATATATATATATATATATATATATATATATATATATATATATATATATATATATAAATAAAAACAAACATGTGGTATCGCCGTGAGCGTAAATGTCCAAACTATAAAAATATAGTGTTAATTAAACCGTACTGTCAGTGGCGTACACTTAAAAAAATTCCAAAGTCCAAAATTGCATATATTTTTGGTCACTTTGTATACCTTAAAAAAATAAATAAATAAAAAAATAAAAAAAAATTTAGAAAGCGCAATCAAAAAGTTACATCAAAACAACAATAGTACCAATAAAAACTTCAGATCACGGTGCAAAAAAGGAGCCCTCATACCGCCCCGTATACGGAAAAATAAGAAAAGTTATAGGGGTCAGAAAATGACAATTTTACACATACTAATTTTGGTGCATGTAGTTTTTTTTTTTTTTTTTTTTTTAAGTAGTAAGATAAAATAAAGCCTATATAAATTAGGTATCCTTGTAACCATATGGACCTACTGAATAAATATATGGTGTCATCTTTACCGAATAGGGAACTGTGTAGAATTGGAAGTCCCAAAAGTTACAAAATGGCATTTCTCTCCCCCCAATTTTACCCTACATACATTTTTTTTTCTGGTTTCACCCTAAATTTTATGGCGAAATGATTGTGAAAGTACAATTGGTGGTGCAAAAACAAGCCCTTATATGGGTCTGTAGGTAAAAAATTTAAAGGGGTACTCCGGTGAAAAACTTTTTTTTTTTTTTTAAATCCACTGGTGCCAGAAAGTTAAACAGATTTATAAATTACTTCTATTAGAAAATCTTAATACTTCCTGTACTTATTAGCTGCTGAATATTAGTGGAAATTCTTTTCCATTTGAAACACAGAGTTCCTAAAATGGACAAGATGTCAGCAGAGAGCACTGTGCTCATGATGTCAGCAGACAGCTCTGAGTTTCAAAAAGAAAAGAATTTCTGCTGTAGTATTCAGCAGCTAATAAGTACAGGAAGGATTAAGATTTTTTAATAGAAGAAATTTACAAATATGTTTAACTTTCTGGCACCAGTTGATTTAAAAAAAGATAAAAGTTTTTCACCGGAGTACCCCTTTAACCCCTTAACCTCTTAAGGACCCATGACGTATGCATACGTCATGAGTCCCGGTCCTGCGATATAACGCGGGGTCACACGGTGACCCCGCATTATATCGCGGCGGGCCCGGCGTCATAGTGAAGCCGGGACCCGCCTCTAATAGCTGTTAACCCTTTAGCCGCGCGCTCAAAAACGAAAGTAAAAGTGCCGGCTAGCTCAGGGAGCTGTTCGGGATCGCCGCGGTATAATCGCGGCATCCCGAACAGCTGTAGCACAGGAGGAGGTCTTCTTACCTTCTCCTGTGCTGTCCGATCGCCGAATGAATGCTTCAAGCCTGAGATCCAGGCTTGAGCATTCAATCGCCGAAAACACTGATTGATCCATTCCTATGGAGATGGATCAATCAGAGTAAAAGATCAGTACATGCAATGTTATAGCCCCTTATAGGAGCTATAATATTGCATAAGAAAAGTGTAAAAAAAATCATTAACCCTTTCAATTATCCCTTCCCCTAATAAAAGTTTGAATCACCCGGCATTTCCAAAAATAAAAAAAACATTATGTAAATAATAATAAAAATAAACATATGTGGTATCGCCGCGTGCGGAAATGTCCGAATTATAAAAATATACCGCTTTTTAAACCGCTCGTTCAATGGCGTACGTGCAAAAAAATTCCAAAGTCCAAAATAGCGCATTTTTGATCACTTTTTATACCACAAAAAAGTGAATAAAAAGTGATCAAAAAGTCTGATCAGAACAAAAATGGTACCGCTAAAAACTTCAGATCACGGCGCAAAAAATGAGTCCTCAAAGTGCCCTGAAAACAGAAAAATAAAATAGTTCTAGGGGTCAAAAGATTACCATTTTAAACGTATAAATTTTCCTGCATGTATTCATGATTTTTTTCGGAAGTGATACAAATTCAAACCTATACAAGTAGGGTATCATTTTAACCGTATGGACCTACAGAATGAAGATAAGGTATCATTTTTGACAAAAAATGTACTGCGTAAAAACAGAAGCCCCCAAAACTTACAAAATAGTGTTTTTTCATCAATTTTGTCGCACATTGATTTTTTTTCCCGTTTCACCGTAGATTTTTGGGTAAAATGACTAATGTCATTACAAAGTAGAATTAGTGACGCAAAAATTAAGCCATTATATATTATTTTAGGTGAAAATTTTTAAGAGTTATGATTTTTTAAAGTTAAGGAGGAAAAATTGAAAATGAAAAAACGGAAAAAGCCCGGGTCCTTAAGGGGTTAAGGACCAAGGGTTTTTCCTTTTTTTGCATTTTCCTCCTTGCCTTTAAAAAATCCTAACTCTTTCAATTTTGCACCTAAAAATCCATATGATGGCTTATTTTTTGCGCCACCAATTCTACTTTGTAATAACGTCAGTCATTTTGCCCAAAAATCTACGTCGAAACGGAAAAAAAAAATCATTGTGAGACAAAATTGAAAAAAAAACAAAAAACGCTGTTTTGTAAATTTTGGGGGCTTCCGTTTCTACGTAGTACATTTTTCGGTAAAAATGACACCTTATCTTTATTCTGTAGGTCCATACGGTGAAAATGATACCCTACTTATATAGGTTTGATTTTGTCGTACTTCTGGAAAAAAATCATAACTACAAGCATGAAAATTAATATGTTTAAAATTGTCATCTTCTGACCCCTATAATTTTTTTTTGCGCCGTGATCTGAAGTTTTTAGCGTTACCACTTTTGCATTAATAGGACTTATTGATATTGAAAATGCACTATTTTGGATTTGGAATTTTATTGCGCGTACGCCATTGACCGTGCAGTTTAATTAACGATATATTTTTATAATTCGGACATTTCCGCACGCGACGATACCATATATGTTTATTTTTATTTACACAGTTTTTTGGGTTTTTTTATGGGAAAAGGGGGGTGATTCAAACTTTTAATAGGGAAGGGGTTAAATGATCTTTACTCACTTTTTTTTGCAGTGTTCTAGCCCCCATAGGGACCTATAACACTGCACACACTGATCTATTACATTGATCACTGGTTTCTCATAGGAAACCAGTGATCGATGATTCTGCCGCTTGATTGCTCATGCCTGGATCTCAGGCACTGAGCAGTCATTCGGCGATCGGACAGCGAGGAGGCAGGTAGGGACCCTCCTGCTGTCCTGTAAGCTGTTCGGGATTCCGCGATTTTGCCGCGGCTATCCCAAACAGCCGACTGAGCTAACTGGCATACTTCCACTTTAGATGCAGTGTTCAACTTTGGCCATCGCCCCGCGTTATAGATCGGGAGCGGACACATGACGTTCCAGTACATCATGTGTCCTTAAGGAGTTAAAGAAGATATCCCATGCAGCAAAGAAAAAAAAAAAATACCAAGCCATTCCATAGTATATTCACCTACCACCTTTCTGACATGTTTGTGATTTTTTTTCCGGCCCCCATTCACCGGCTATTCAGCTCATAAATTCCAGTTACTTCCTGGTTATGGTGGCTATGCCTGTGATCTCAAAGACTAGATTTCCCTACATGCACTGCTCTCATTTCCTGCTCTCAGCTGCCTGAGCAGAGAGCTTGTTACCACCCCTAACTTATGTTAGTCACTCCCACAGCTCTGCTAGCTCACTCCCACATAACACTGAGCTCCAATCATAGCCCTATACAGCAGGGTGGACACATAACACTGAGCTCCAATCATAGCCCTATACAGCAGGGTGGCCACGAGGAAACAAACTAATCTCAGTGCTCAGAGAGAGGGACCCTGGAGTAGAAGCTGCAGTTTTACACTGTAAAATCACTCCCTCCCCCTCCTCCTCCTCCTCTCAGTGAAACAGCTTTACAGTGGCACAATCACCTCCCCCTTCTCTGCCCTGCACTCCTCTCTCCCCAGTGCTCAGTGTGACAGCTCTACTCTCCCTCCCCTCCATTCTCAGTGTGACAACTCTACGCTGGTAGCTCCCTCCCCTCCCCCCTCTCTTCCGTTCTCAGTGTAAAAACATTAGCAAGGAGAGGGGAGAGAATCAGCCTGTTTGCTGGGGCTGCTATAATCTGAATCAGCCTGCATATAGGCTGTGCTGCTCAGCCAATCACTGCAGAACAGAGGGAGGACAGTATGAATATTCATCAGATGGGAGGGGCTAAGGCCGAGCTCAGGCAGCTCTCTGCAGCACAGGGGTTTTCTGGGTAATTGTCACGTCACGGCCCCTGGATGCTGCTGATAACAGCCTGAATAGGGGGTCGAAAGTCATGAAAACCTGGAACAGCTGAATTTCCTGTCAGACAGAAGAATGCAGATAAAGCTTGTTTCTAAGCAGCATTGGTAATGGAAGTGATTTACAAACCTATATAACTTTACCTTCTGCACTAAAAGCTGAACAATTTTTTACTGTGAGACTTGTCCTTTAAGGACTAAGCGTTTTTCCGTTTTTGCATTTTCACTTTTTCCTCATCACCTTCTAAAAATCATAACGCTTTCAATTTTGCACCTAAAAATCCATATGATGGCTTATTTTTTGCACCACCAATTCTACTTTGCAGTGATATTAGTCATTTTACCAAAAAATCCACAGCGAAACGGAGAAAAAAAAAAAATCATTGTGCAACAAAATTGAAGGAAAAAAAAATTCATTTTGTAACTTTTGGGGGCTTCCGTTTCTATGCGGTACATTTTTCGGTAAAAATTACCCCTCTTTATTCTGTCGGTCCATACGGTTAAAATGATACCCTTCTTATATACCATATATACTCGAGTATAAGCCTAGTTTTCCAGCACAATTTTTTGTGCTGAAAACGCCCCCCTTGGCTTATACTCGAATGAACTCTCCGTCTGTCAATCCCTTCTCAGTGGTCTTCAACCTGCGGACCTCCAGATGTTGCAAAACTACAGCTCCCAGCATGCCCGGACAGCCATCGGCATGCTGGGAGTTGTAGTTTTGAAACATCTGGAGGTTCGCAGGTTGTAGACCACTGAGGCCTTCGTCATCATCCAGACCCCCCTTTAGTTTTCTACTCACCTCCCCTCGGTGGGAAGGAAGGGTGAGCTGGTCTGTGACATCCCTGCGCATGAACATCCCTGTGCGTCATCGTCAAGGCAACATCACTAGTCCGGGGCTGGCCCGGAGCGGAGAAGAGGGCATTCCGGTGAAGATGGACAGCCTGGAATGACTAACACTCTCCACCGGATGGTCCCTGCAGCATAGATGGCCCAGACCAGCTCACCCTTCCTTCCCACCGAGGGGAGGTGAGTAGAAAACTAAAGGGGGGTTTGGATGATGATGAAGGCCTCAGTGGTCTTCAACATCTGCGGACCTCCAGAGGTTTCAAAACTACAACTCCCAGCATGCCCGGACAGCCATCGGCTGTCCGGGCATGCTGGGAGTTGTAGTTTTGCAACATCTGGAGGTCCGCAGATGTTGAAGACCACTAATGAAGGGATTAACAGGCGGTGATGATGTATTTCCCACCCTAGGCTTATAGTCGAGTCAATAACTTTTCCTGGGTTTTTGGGTTGAAATTAGGGGTCTCGGCTTATATTCGGGTCGGCTTATACTCTAGTATATACGGTAGGTTTGATTTTGTCGCACTTCTGAAAAAAAATCATAACTACGTGCAGGAAAATTTGTACGTTTAAAATTGTCATCTTCTAACCCCTGTAACTTTTTTATTTTTCCGTGTATGTGCCAGTATGAGGGCTCATTTTTTGCGCCGTTTTCTGAAGTTTTTATCGGTACCATTTTTGTGTTGATCGGACTTTTTTACATTTTTTTTATTATATAAAAAGTGACCAAAAATACGCTATTTTGGACTTTAGAAATTTTTTGCGCGTACGCCATTGAGCGTGCGGTTTAATTTATGATATAATTTTATAGTTTGGACATTTACGCACGCGGTGATACCACATATGTTAATTTTTATTTTTATTTACAGTTTTGTTTGTTTTTGTGGGAAAAGGGGGGTGATTCAAACTTTTAATAGGGAAGGGGTAAAATGACCTTTGTTAACTTTTTTTTTGCAGTGGTATAGCTCCCATAGGGACCTATAACACTGCACACACTGATCTATGCTGATCCCTGCAAAGCCATAGCTTTACACGGATCAGTCAGATAGGGGCTTGATTGCTCAAGCCTGTAGCTCAGGCTTGGAGCAATCAATCGACGATCGGACAGGTAAGGAGACCTCCGCCTGCGTCCCAGCTGATCGGAACATCGCGATTTTATCGTGATGTCCCGATCAGCCCGACTGAGCTGCCGGGAAGCGTTTACTTTCGTTTTCAGAACGCTGGTCAACTTTGATCGCCGCGTCTGAAGGGTTAACAGCGTGCGGCACAACGATCGGTGCCGCACACTGTTAGCCCAGGGTCCTGGCTATCGTTAGCAGCCGGGACCGACCCGGTGTGATGCGGCGAGTACTTAACAGGTTAAAGTGTTCTAATTTTTAGAAGGTGAGGTGGAAAACACGAAACAAAAATTAAAAAAAAAACTGTCGTCCTTAAGAGGTTAAAGTAATTTATTTTTTTGCTTTGGTTTTGCTTTATGCGACACATTTATATAATCATGGGGTGTTGATTTATTTTTTTTTTTTTGTACTCCCCATAAAATCTCGCTCTGGTAGCCTTCATTGGGGGACACCTATACTGATGGGTATATGCTCTTGCCACTAGGAGGCACTGACAGTAGGAAAAAAAAAGTCTGCTCCTCCCTGGCAGGATATACCTGCACGCTGGAAGTGAGGTTATCCATTTTGTCACAAAGCAGTAGGAGAAGCCAACAAAGAAATATGTCCGAAGGACCCTGGAAAGGAATTCCAGATAAAAACACCAGAGCCGGGGAAAAAAAAAATCATCCGGACACGACATGAAGAAATGGGTGGGTGCTGTGTCCCCCAATGAAAGCTACGAGAAAGATTTTACAGTTTGTACAAAAAAATCTCCTTTTCTCTGTCGCTCTTCATAGGGACACACACATACTGATGGGACGTACCAAAGTAGTAGAGGTAGTAGCCTGCCGTAAGGCTCACAGGCAAGACCCTGGGCCAAAAGGCAACAGAGGCCTGGAACTGAGGGTCCGGCAGTGCCCACCATCCATAGAGATGGACTACGACATCAGGAAGGGACCACCCTAGGAGAGACTCTAAACCAATAGGCCACAGAGACAAGAAAGGGGTGCTTTGGAGACCCGAAGGGCCATAACCAATGTAGAAGGAGGTAGCAAACCAACTCCAAGAAGCGCAGAACCAAACAGAGGGAGAGCCTGGCTGGCAAACAAAAGGAAAAGGGAACGACAAGAGAACCCCATACGGAGCACCAACCAAAACCAGAGATCAAGGCGAGAAAACACCTGGGAGAGTGGCAGACACCTGAGGCCCGAAGGCGAGCACAGTCAAGGTGAAGACCAGAAACTGTTGGAAAAAGAGGAAGAGAGATGAAAACAGTTTCCAGAGAGGCACGGTGCGGAAGATCAAAGACCTGAGCCAAAAAACTGTAGGCTCCAAAAACCACTGTCCCAGCGAGAACACCCGGGGGGGGGGGTCGACGGAAGAGGACTCCGATAACACAGCACCTGAACAACGGGAAGGAAAACACATCCACACAAGCAGAAATTGGCCCGACTGGCGAAAACCGGCAGACCATATTGCCCTCCATCCCCCAGAGTACACAGACCCCGAAGGAGGAGACTGAAAGTAGTCTGGAGGTTGTACACCTGTAGGGGGAGCATTCCCAACATCTGCGAAACGCTCTGGGAGACATAATGCTATGTTGAGACAAGAAGGGCAGCACAGAAAGACCGCCAGCAAATGGGATTACGGAGAAGTCTGGAAAGGACCACTACACATGCCCGAGACTGCAATCATCACTAAGGCCTGAAGAAGCAGGAGGGCAAACCTAGAAAAGAAGGCACGCCACGGCAGCCGAGGAAAGTGCCCAGTACGAGACTAACCAGTCTCAGACCCTAGAGTGCTCCGAAGCAACATTATGTCAGGGCAGGAACGATGGGGGGGGGGGGGGGGGGGAAGCAAATAGGGAACCAGCTGGGGCTCCCAGGATTTGGGCACAGGAAGGTTACTCCAAAAGACTGTTGGGCCAGTGTAGCACAACTGACACTCTCTGGAAGGGTGTGTTTCTCCTTCCTTTTGACAATGTGCTAGACCGGCTGTCACTGAGCCAAACATAAAATGCATAAACCCCTCCCAGCATGAGCAGTAGAGACAACCAAGAAGACAGGAGGAGAGCCAGGCTGCAATGGTGGGCAGTAAGCCCACAAGCATAGCTGGCAAAAAGCTCTTCTGATTGTTTGAAGCAAAAAAAAAAAATTTAACATAAAACACGTGCCCAGCCAGGTACCCCACCCATGTAGGGGGGAGCGAGAGATGGTGCCATCTGGGCAGAAGAAGTGCTCAGCGAAACCGTTCCCCTGGTGGAGGGAAAAACAAGGTGTGGTGGAGATGAAACTCAGGCACTGACCGTGTCAAACTCCCTGATCTCCGAATACCCTATGGAAGTGGGAATGTCAAAGTGCTGCAGGTACTGTAGAAGCAGGGAAATGCCGCCCTACGGCAACGGTCAAAGTAATGGGTAGTCCTAGCCCCCAGGGCATGGAGGAGCCATAAGCCTCCCCAAAGGGATCTGAAACCTGGACACTGGAGCTGGGTAAGGGTACAAGACGTGACTACGAATACAAAGAAGAAGCATATGCAGCAAGTAGCGTTGGGAGGAACACCCCCGTCAACTGAGCCATCCTGGCCATTGTCTAAGGCAACAGAGCAGGCACCTGAGCCACCCTGCACAGGAACCCAGGAAGACATCTGGGAGCATGGGGGGGCTACAGACTGTCTCTCCCCATCAAGCCCCATGCCAGAATAGAGGTGCTAAACCGCCACAGACCCATGTTAACAAGATCACAGAATGGCCCAATGTACATACCACCGAAAAGGAGGGGAAGAGGGCTCTACCCATGCAGAGCATCCAAAGCATATGTAGGGACACTGACATGGGTACCTTACTATAGTAGTAAGGCACCAAGAATGTAGCCACTAAAGGAACCGTAGAATCCAAATGTCCGGCAGTATTGAAAACAGGCTCAGCACCCAACGGCATGTCACAACGATGCCCTTAGCAGACTCCAGAAAGGGAAACAGACCTCAGCCATGGGAGCATCAGGAATGGAGGAGGTGACCTGGTGGATTAGAAACCCAAGCAGACACAGTCTGGCTAATAGGCATAGGGACCATGACACACTGAAAGTCGGTTTCCAGCCCTCAGCCGTGAAAGCGGCAGGCATGTGAAGAGGGACCTGGTAAAGCAGGGAACCCTGTGAACCACTATGTAGTGCATTGTATAAGGCCCATGGAGCAACATGGGGTCACTCACTCGGAACCACAGCATGGCAGTCGGTTATCATAACTTCCGCCATGGTGCGGACAATGTACAGTGGGACTTAATAGTAAACCATGCCGACAAACGCCACGTTGGCTGGAATAGGATTCCTCCCACCAGCAGAGAGATACGGGACACCCCAGCCATGCACGCGGCAGTCCAGAGATGGGAGGCCGACTGTGGCAGAAGACAACAGTCTGGCTTAGTGAGTACACATCCGAGCACTCCGGGGCAACAGACAGATAGGCGAGAACTGTGTCCCCTTGATGCACATGGGAGGGCGGGGAGGCCCAGGAGCCATGGACAGAATCCCCACCCCATTGGGAGATCAGGGGAGACTGTGGAGCCATGGATTGTATACGTCATAGGATCCACGGGACACGCCAGGCCATGTCTTCGGGTACTGGAACTCCAGCTGCAGATACCTCAGCCAAGAGCTAGATGACAGGCGGCAGAGGAAACCACACACACCACTGTCTGGCTTACTGGTATGGGTCCATAGTATATAACTGGTTACTCCTTCAGACACCTCGCACAAGCAGTGGGGAGCCGGAATGCCAGCCACAAATACATTAGCCATGAGTGAAATGACAGGCGGAGGAGGCAACCACACAGACCACTGTCTGGCTTACTGGTATGGGTCCATAGTATATAACGGGTCATTCCTCTGGACACCTCGCACTAGCAGTGAGGTACCGGAAAGCCAGTCACCAAATGCAGGCGCTATGAGATTGGTGACCTGTGGAGGAGGGAATCAGTGTATGCACACGCCACGCTGACTCCCCCACCTCTATAAAGGCCACCAGCCGGGGAGGAGAAGGAAAACCCCACAATCCCGCTCTGCAAGAGAGGGGGCAGGGGACAGAGATATGGGCCGAGTCCCCATCCCGTGGGGGGGGGGGGGGGGGAACAAAACCCCTGGGTCCCGCTCTAATGGAGAGGGGGGAGGAACTAAGCTCCGAGAACTCGGCCAGCCAACGGTGGAAGGGACAGCAGCCAACCCCAGCTGCTCATGGGGAAATAGAAGGCATGTAGGCATCTGCTATGGAAGCAGCCGACACCAGAAGAGTCGAGTGCGGGTGCTCAGTTACCTTACAGGAGCGGCGAGCAGCATACTGTAGGATCGCCTGCCGCTCAGAGGGGGGGGGGGGGGGGGGGGGGTAACTGTAGAACCCGGGTGCGAGGGCTCCCGCCGGGCTGGAGCAAACCACAGCCCTGAACCAGGGAGTCAGAGGAGGAATACAGCCTCTGACATCCTTGGTAGCCTGGAGGGCTCACTGCAGGGAGGAGAGGGGTGGAGGAGAGCAGAAAGGCGTCAAGCTTCCCTGTCAGGCGCTCTGAAGGCAAACGCCGACAGGGAGAGTCCCCCCTCAGTTGATCCCTCCCAGATTCCCGCGCTAAGCTCTGGAAGAGGGGCGGAGCTACCTGCCGCCATTATGGCTCCTGGCAGCCAGCACAGTGCCGCAGGAGCCAAGAGTTGTGACCAAGGGGGGGGGAAATTCTGTGGCCGCAGAAAGTATAGGGAGCCGCTGCAAAAGCCGGCGGCTGCCATGAGACAGAACGGCCGGCGTCACTCCCAACCTATAGACAAGTGAGACTACTGGTGGAAATGCAGACCCCCTGTAAGACCAGGACCATGGCCCCTTAAGTACCCCGTTGAGGACAGGCATATTGTCAAACCACAAGTGCAAGTCCACAAAGTGACAGTGCTAGATACCCAGGGAGAATATTAATCCCTCAAGTCCAGCCACAGGCCCTGCCAGAAAAGGGGGGGGGGGTACATACTCACCCAGACTCCATCTTCATATACTACCTTAGACTGCTTCAGCCAGCTTATGGCCACGCTGCATCATACCAGGCTAAGATAGCGGGGCAGTGGGGGACTCTGACCTAGGGTACAACCGCCAGGCGCTTGCCGTTGGCGAGAAGGGGTTAACAGTACATACCATGTCTGTGCCCCTGTGTCGCATATAGGGGAACAGGTAGTGTCATGCTCCTGAACCCCCACCTGGAAATGAGAAATAAAGGGAAAAAAAATAACTAAACAGCCCTTACCAGAAAAAAAAAAAAAAATACAAATAAAAAAAGACCGGGTCTGGAGAGCACCAGACCTGTGTCTTTCCTCCTACTGACACTAGCTAAAACTGATTACCTCACTTCCAGTAGGAGGGTATATCCTGCCAGGGAGGAGCCAACCTTTTTTCCTAGTGTCAGCGCCTCCTAGTGGCAAGAGCATATACCATCAGTATGTGTGCCCCCAATGAAGAGTGACCGAGAGAAAAAAGAACAAACAATAAATCACTTTTCAGAACACCAATTTGTAGGTTTCCTCCTCTCCTCTGATTTTTCTACATTAACAGACGTTTAAAAAGTGCTCCCCAAGCCATTCTTGAATGCCAGGTTTGACCTGGCTTGGACTTGTGACATTCTTGGGGGGGGTTGCAACTTTAAAAAAATAATTTTTTTTTATCTCCAAGTGTGACATTCGCATGTCACAAATTCATGCCCTTTGCAAAGTGAAAACTGAAAGTTACTTAAGAAAGGCTGTTTATTTTATGCATACCCACAAAAGTCACACAAAAAAAATTAAAATAAAAATGAAGAAAGCTTATGCACACATGCAACATTTTGTGCGCCCGGAGTAAGCAAAAGAAACCCAAAAACCTCTAAATGCAATAATAAATCTCCTCCACTATCATTACTAAATTTGCAAATCTGTATAACATTCTGTCTCCAGTTGATGTAAAAGTCTCCAGAACATACTTTTCATAAAAAAAAAAAAAGCTTAATACACTGCTCAAAAAATTAAGGGAACACTTAAACAGCACAATGTAACTCCAAGTCAATCACACTTCTGTGGAAGCAACACTGATTGACAATCAATTTCACATGCTGTTGTGCAAATGGAACAGACAACAGGTGGAAATTATAGGCAATTAGAAAGACACCCCCAATAAAGGAGTGGTTCTGCAGGTGTTGACCACAGACCACTTCCCAGTTCCCATGCTTCCTGGCTGATGTCTTGGTAACTTTTGAACGCTGGTGGTGCTTTCACTCTAGTGGTAGCATGAAACGGAGTCTACAACCCACACAAGTGGCTCAGGTAGTGCAGCTCATCCAGGATGGCACATCAATGCGAGCTGTGGTAAGGTTTGCTGTGTCTGTCAGCGTAGTGTCCAGAGCATGGAGGCGCTAATAGGAGACAGGCCAGTACATCAGGAGACGTGGAGGAGGCCGTAGGAGGGCAACAACACCATCAGCAGGACCACTACCTCCGCCTATGTGCAAGGAAGAGTAGAAGGAGCATTGCCAGAGCCCTGCAAAATGACCTCCAGCAGGCCACAGATGTGCCTGGGTCCACTCAAACGGTCAGAAACAGACTCCATGAGGATGATATGAGGGCCAGACGTCCACAGGTGGAGGTTGTGCTTACAGCCTAACACCGTGCAGGACGTTTGGCATTTGTCACAGAACACCAAGATTGGAAAATTCGTCACTAGCACCCTGTGGTCTTCACAGATGAAAGCAGGTTCACACTGAGCACATGTGACAGTCTGGAGATGCCGTGGAGAATGTACTGCTGCCTGCAACATCCTCCAGCATGACTGGTTTGATGGTGGGTCAGTAATGGTGTGGGGTGGCATTTCTTTGCGGGGCCGCACAGCCCTCCATGTGCTTGCCAGAGGTAGCCTGACTGCCATTAGGTAACGAGGTTAAATCCTTAGACCCCTTGTGAGACCATATGCTGGTGCGGTTGGCCCTGGGTTCCTCCTAATGCAAGACAATGCTAGACCTCATGTGGCTGGAGTGTGTCAGCAGTTCCTGCAAGAGGAAGGCATTGTTGCTATGGACTGGCCCACCTGTTCACCAGACCTGAATTCGATTGAGCACATGACGTCTTGTTCCACCCATAACGCCACGTTGCAGCACAGACTGTCCAGGAGTTGGCGGATATTTCAAAGTTGGATCAGCCTGTAGTGTGGTTATCCACTTTGATTTTGAGTGTGACCATATCCAGACCTCCATGGGATGATAAATTTGATTTTCATTGATAATTTCTGTGTGATTTTGTTGTCAGCACATTCAACTATGTAAAGACGAAAGTATTTCATACAATTAGGTCATTCACTCAGATCTAGGATGTGTTATCTTAGTGTCCCCGTTATTTTTTGAGCAGTGTATCTTTAAAGCTTTAATGTAATATAAATTAACTTTTGAAATGTCGCACAAGCATGTCAAAAGTTTAGAAGCCAAGGTCTCAGTACAGAGACGCACTTCGATTGTTAGCTGTAGATGGGTGAAGCATGCCTCACTTTTAGCTCAGTACTTAAAAGGAGCAGGTGGGCTCCTTATACAATAATGGAGCCTCCCTCTGGCAATAAGTTGGATTGCCCACTGGGCTGGGGTGTAAAGACCGTTGCTGTGTGTTTCACTCTGCTATAGCTAATTAATATTTTTCTATGTAAATGTTATTAATTCCCCCATAGTACAAACCTTGTATGGTGATGAAGCAATTCTTTCTCCAAAAAGCACTTGGCCAAGATTCTCTGAAGGATGCTTCTCATCTTTATCCTTACAAAAGTCAAAGCTGGAGAACAAAGAAGCAATGAGTTTCTATCGATGATATGAATCCTTATAAGCATCAATACAGTCGGAGCTTAAAGCCTTAAATCCAATCACCAAGAAAATGTATTACTGTAAATGAAGCATATTCTGACAATGGTATCGTTGTAAAGACTTAATTATTTTATGGTAAGGTCTCTGCAGGTGCTGTAAAGTAATCTGACAAAGTGCACTAGAGATCTGGAATAATGTGATTTACTTACGCATCATACTCATATGGCAAGACAGATTCCACGGAGTCCAGGCGGTTTACGAACAGCTCTATTAGAGACTAAAAATAAAGAAACGGGACAATGTAAAATACATGAACCAAATGCCTATTATTTATAAAACGCTAAGGGGAAGATTTATCAAAACCTGTGCAGAGGAAAAGTTGCTGAGTTGCCCATAGCAACCAATCAGAGCGCTTCTTTCATTTTGCAGAGGCCTTGTTAAAAATGAAAGAAGCGATGGGATTGGTTGCTCTGGGCAACTTTTCCTTTGGACAGGTATTGATTAATCTCCCCCTAAGAAGCTGAAGATAACACATATCTGGCCAGACATTTCCCTTGTAATAAAAACAGAGCCCTACATACTTGCCCTTAAAATTATTGCATACTGGCCCCTGAAATTATTGGCTAACCACATAATAAAAGAAGGGGATGGGCTGTTACACGTATTCTTAGGCTGGGTTCACACCACATTTTTGCAGTATAGTTCCCGTATACATTTTCAATTTGAAAACCGTACGGAACCGTATTGAAAACCGTATGCATTGACTCTCCATTGAAAACCATATGCCAAACGATGCATCAGGTTGTGTCCGTTTTGCATCCTGTACGGTTTTGGTCAGTCTTTTTCCCGTACCCAAAACCGTAGCCTACCACGGTTTTTGGTCCGGGGGAAAAACCTTATTGAAACAAATACTTTTTTTTTGACTTTGCACGTTTTATTTTTTTCTTGAAATTTCAATTAAACAAGTAAAACTTTATTCATAATGGAGTGAAAAGTTAAAAACTTTCCCCCCCCCCCCCCCTTTAAAAAATGGATGCAACCGGACATCATTTTTCAAACTGTATAAGGTTATCAACCGTATACGGATTTCAATTTGTATTGTATTTGTACCGTTTTGAGGAATCCGTTTTTTTTATCAAAAACCTGATACGGGAACTGTATTGCAAAAACGTGGTGTGCATGCACCCTTGTTAGGCTGCATTCATATCTCGATTTTACACTACGGGTGCCGGATCCGGCTGGGGGAGGGGCAAACCGTGCGCTCCCGTACCCCAGGCGGACCAGCACTGAACTCCATATACTACGGTTTTAGGTCCAGTCACAAAACTGGATATGGGTCAAAAAGGTGAGGAGGAAAAAACGAAAGTGCAAAAAACGGAAAAACCCGTGGTCCTTAAGGGGTTAATGAGCCGACCGGAGTCAAGCGGTGACTCCGGTCGGCTCATTAACCCCTTAAGGACCACGGGTTTTTCCATTTTTTGCACTTTCATTTTTTCCTCCTTACCTTTTAAAAATCATAACCCTTTCAATTTTGCACCTAAAAATCCATATTATGGCTTATTTTTTGCACCATCAATTCTACTTTGCAGTGACATCAGTCATTTTACCCAAAAATCTGCGGCGAAACGGGGAAAAAAAAAAAATTATAACTACATGCAGAAAAATTTATACGTTGAAAATTGTCATTTCCTGACCCCTATAACTTTTTTATTTTTCCACATATGGGGCGGTATGAGGGCGCATTTTTTGCGCCGTGGTCTGAAGTTTTTAGCGGTATCATTTTTGTATTGATCAGACTTTTTGATCGCTTTTTATTCATTTTTTCATGATATAAAAAGCAACCAAAAAGACGTTATTTTGGACTTTGAAATTTTTTTCGTGTACGCCATTGACCGTGCGGTTTAATTAATGATATATTTTTATAGTTCGGACATTTACACACGCGGCCATACAACATATGTTTATATTTATTTTTATTTACATGTTTTTTTTTTTTATGGGAAAAGGGGGGTGATTTGAACTTTTATTAAAGGTGTACTCCGGCGTGCACTTTTTTCCTTTTATCCCGTAAAACACACTTTCTCTTACCTGCCAACGAGCCCCCGGAGCTCCGCTACACTCCGGTAAAGGTGTTTGGTCCCCGGGCTGTATTCTTCTTACTTCCTGTTAGCCCGGCACGTCACACTGAGCTTCAGCCTATCACTGGCCGAGGCGGGACATCGCTGCGGCCGGTGATAGGCTGAAGCTCCGTGTGACGTGCCGGGCTAACAGGAAGTAAGAAGAATACAGCCCGAGGACCGAACACCTGTACCGGAGCTCCGGGGGCTCGTTGGCAGGTAAGAGAAAGTGTGTTTTCTTTTATTTTGCAGCCCGGACGGGATAAAATGAGAAAAGTGTGCGCCAGACTATTCCTTTAATACCCAGCCGCGGCGATCACCGCATGCTGGCTATTAGCGGCGGCCCCCGGCTACTGAGAACAGCCGGGAGCTGCAGAGTATGGAGCGGGCACGAGTCGGAGCCCGCTCCGTACACCCAGAGCGCCGCCGCGTCAGATCCGGCCTGCCCGGCTCCACAAATGTGGAACTTGTATCTCCTGATGCCCGGGACATGCTGTTCCGGGCATCAGGAGATACAAATTCCTCATCCCTAAAAGAATCGATTCAAAAATATTTTGAATCGATTCAGTATCGCCAAGTGAAAAAAAAATCGCCATAATCGCGCGAATCGATTTTTTCTTACATCCCTAGTATACCAACATATCCTGTGTGGTGTAAATCTTTTTGTGTCGACACTTGGCAAAGTGTATAGCAGCCCGGTCAATCACATTTGAAAGCCCCCACTCGAACCATCCTTAACAATATTACATGGCCTAACATGCACAAGTATATCAGTGCTCTTTTATAGTCCTTTACTGCCATTATTCATTCCCCTACACATAAGTTGCTAGGTTGTAAGTGGATCACTAGTTCTATTAAACAGAGCAGTGTTTCCCAACCAGGGTTCCCCCAGTTGCTGCCAAACTACAACTCCCAGCATGCCCGGACAACCAAAGGCTGTTCGGGCAGGCTGGGAGTTAGTTTTGTAGCAGCTGGAGGCATCCTGGTTGGGAAACACTGACACAGGGCTTTGCTGAGGGCCCCGTTAGGGTGCATGCACACCACGTTATTGCTATACAGTTCCCGTATAAGGTTTCAAGTTAAAAACCGTACGGAACTGTATAGAAAACTGTATGCATTGACTTAACATTGTAAGCCGTATGTTAAACGCATCATCCGGTTTAGTCCGTTTTGCATCTTGTACGGTTTTGTCGTTTTTTTATTTTTTATTTTTTTTTCACTAGTACCCAAAACCGTAGACTACAACTCTTTTTGGTCCGGGTGAAAAACTGTATTAACCCCTTAAGGACTCAGGGTTTTTCCGTTTTTGCACTTTCGTTTTTTCCTCCTTACCTTTTAAAAATCATAACCCTTTCAATTTTCCACCTAAAAATCCATATTATGGCTTATTTTTTGCGTCGACAATTCTACTTTGCAGTGACATTAGTCATTTTACCCAAAAATGCACGGCGAAACAGAAAAAAAAATCATTGTGTGACAAAATCGAAAAAAAAACGCCATTTTGTAACTTTTGGGGGCTTTCGTTTCTACGCAGTGCATATTTCGGTAAAAATTACACCTTATCATTATTCTGTAGGTCCATACGGTTAAAATGATATCCTACTTATATAGGTTTGATTTTGTCGCACTTCTGGAAAAAATTATAACTACATGCAGGAAAATTTATACGTTTAAAAATGTCATCTTCTGACCCCTATAACTTTTTATTCATTTTTTAATGGTATAAAAAGTGACCAAAATACGCTTTTTTGGACTTTGGAATTTTTTTGCACGTACGCCATTGACCGTACGGCTTAATTAATGATATATTTTTATAGTTCGGACATTTACGCACGCGGCGATACCACATATGTTTATTTTTTATTTTTTTTACACTGTTTTATTTTTTTTATGGGAAAAGGGGGGTGATTCAAACTTTTATTAGGGAAGGGGTTAAATAACCTTTATTAACACTTTTTTTTTTACATTTTTTTTGCAGTGTTATAGCTACCATAGGGACCTATAACACTGCACACACTGATCTCCTATGCTGATCACTGGCGTGTATTAACACGCCTGTGATCAGCATTATCGCCGCTTGACTGCTCCTGCCTGGATCTCAGGCACGGAGCAGTCATTCGTCGATCGGACACCGGGGGGGCAGGTAAGAGCCCTCCCGGTGTCCGATCAGCTGTTCGGGACGCCGCGATTTCACCGCGGCGGTCCCGAACAGCCCGACTGAGCAGCCGGGTCACTTTCACTTTCACTTTAGAAGCGGCGGTCAGCTTTGACCGCCGCTTCTAAAGGGTTAATACCGCACATCGCCGCGATCGGCGATGTGTGGTATTAGCCGCGGGTCCCGGCCGTTGATTAGCGCCGGGACCGACGCGATATGATGCGGGATCGCGGCGCGATCCCGCTTCATATCGCGGGAGCCGGCGCAGGACGTAAATATACGTCCTGCGTCGTTAAGGGGTTAAACTGTATATATATTTTTTTTTTTGGTTTGTTATTTTTTACATGGGAGTCAATGGGAGTTGTACAGAACCGTATGTGCGTACGGTTTCATCCTTAATTTCAATCAAACAAGTGACACTTTATTCAAAATGGAGTGAAAAGTTTAAAACGTATAAAAACGGATGTAACCGGCCATCCTTTTTCAAACAGTATACGGTTTTTAACCGTACATGGGTTGAAATTTGTACACACGTTCTTGATACAGTTTAGTCCGGTTTTGAGGAATCTGTTTTTCATCAAAAACCTGATACGAGAACTGTATTGCAAACAAGTGGTGTGAATGCAGCCTAACACAAAGCACTACCATCTAAGAAGGCCATATGCTTCTTTATTACTGTACTTCTATATCCAGCTTTGCTATTATCTTGTACAGTTAAGCCATCTTGTTTGTAATGGTAGCTCAGGGGCAGTATTACTACCTCTGAACACACACTGGTGTGACCAGCCCAGAAAATACATCTGCACAGGGTTTGTATATTTCTGAATATATGGATATTGCTGAAAGAAAACTGAACTGCATTTATATTCTTAAGCGTGAATGCTAGAGATGAGCGAACTTACAGTAAATTTGATTCGTCACGAACTTCTCGGCAGTTGATGACTTTTCCTGCATAAATTAGTTCAGCTTTCAGGTGCTCCCGTGGGCTGGAAAAGGTGGATACAGTCCTAGGAGACTCTTTCCTAGGAATGTATCCACCTTTTCCAGCCCACCGGAACTCCTGAAAGCTGAACTCGTTTATGCACGATAAGCCATCAACTGCCGAGCCGAGAAGTTCGTGACAAATCAAATTTACTGTAAGTTTGCTCATCTCTAGTGAATCCGGTTGTGTACTGGCCTGGGGGATGATGTCTGTGAATACAGTTTGAGTACAATCTGGGGTTTCTAACACAGCTAAGAATGAAAAATGGAGAAATATCTTGGAACTGCATACACAGAAACAGTGAGCGATGACACATAACTAGGCTAACCTACCTCCAAGAGCAGCAGATTTATGGCCATGCTATGCAGTTATTTCAGCAATAAACTAATAGACCTTCATCCCCTATAGAGATGAACACCAGCTCACCTACTAAGCACACACATACCTGCCCTTTGTATCATGTCATCACCTTGCTGGCTAACTTCACATCTGCATCCGAGCTCCGTCACACTCACTACAGAAAAAACTGAGCTGAACAGTCCGGGGCAGAACGGACACCAAGTACTACTGACTTTGAATGCACTCCATCTTAGTGTCTGATGTTTTGCAGGATTGCGATCTGCTGTATTTTTTCCTCTGCTCAGGTCCTGCAAACGGAGCCTCAATGCAAATGTGAATGAGCCCTGACTCATGATAAACTGTTCCTAGGTATAAGGACGTTTCCTCACAACTAATCTTTGAGACACGTCATAGGGTACGTTCACACGGGCGGATTTTTTTGCTGGTTTCCCGCTGCGTATTTGAAAGTGGGCGGGCTCTTCTCGGCTGTCCGCAGCAGATTTTCCGCGGCAGAATCTACGCTGCGGCATAGGGACTGTGGCGGATTTTCGCCGCGGAAAATCTGCTGCGGACGGCCGAGAAGAGCCCGTCAAATACGCGGCAGGAAACCCACAAAAAAATCCGCCTGTGTGGACGTACCCATAAGATGGCATTTGTGTATTTCCCAACCAGAGTGCCTCCACCTGTTGCAAAACTACAGCTCCCAGCATGCCCGGACAGCCAAAGGCTGTCCGGACATGCTGGTAGTTGTAGTTTTGCAACAGCTGGAGGCACTATGGTTTGGAAACACACACATCTATACAAATATAAATATATATATATATATATATATATATATATATATATATATATATATTTTTTTTTTTTTTTTTTTTTTTTTATTCCTTTTTGTGACTTTTTAGATTAACGTTTCCTATGGAGTATAAAATGTATGTGTGATGCTATGTGGGGCCATGCCGTTCTAGTTAGGCTTGTAATAGATTTGTTGTCCTATTAGTACTACTAATGCAAGTGTTATGGTCATTATTAATATTTAGATGCCTGTTAAAAGGTTTCAGTTACTAAAATGTCCCACTATAAGGGCATCATCTATGGAAGTTGCTAGAGATGAGCGAACTTACAGTAAATTCGATTCGTCACAAACTTCTCGGCTCGGCAGTTGACAACTTTTCCTGCATAAATTAGTTCAGCTTTCCGGTGCTCCGGTGGGCTGGAAAAGGTGGATACAGTCCTAGGAGACTCTTTCCTAGGACTGTACCCACCTTTTCCAGCCCACCGGAGCATTGGAAAGCTGAACTAATTTATGCAGGAAAAGTCAGCAACCGCCGAGCCGAGAAGTTTGTGACGAATCAAATTTACTGTAAGTTCGCTCATCTCTAGAAGTTGCATGAGCAATGCATGAATGATGAGTTTGTCTACAATGTATAATATGAAAAATATATAAGCCGCATGGATCTAATTGAACCCTCTTTGGAAAATATATAATATAAAAAAAATTCAGCATAGATATGCATGGTGTGCAGATACAGAAGACAAAGATACAGGTGCTCAGTGCCCCATGAGTGGCGGTCCCAGCACACCCTGATGCCATCATCTGAAGATCGCCGAGCCCATAGGTATTCATCACACTTATTAGTATCAATTCCCTGCCCTTACCTATTAAAAATGAATATGGAATTGCAAACTTTAACATGGTCAGATAACAGTACAGAGGAGGTCATTGTGCGAGCATTTCATGTTTTACTATGTTTTAAAACTTCCTTAAAATATACTATTACATGCTAACTGGAAGCTAAGTGTATGTAAATATGTGCAGTGACTAAGGTACTATGTAACCAAAAGGAAACCAATCATCCCAATGTCACTTCCTGACACACTAGGCAGACTGTCCAGAGGTCAAATATTGCAACTCCGCCAATTTCCTTTCAGGCCCTTTTCATGCTGCATTTTTGCAGAGTCAGGAGGGGGGTATATATGGGGGGTTAAACGTAATCCTGCTCTACGGAATAGCACAGGTCTGCACTATTGCTTCCAGCAAATAAACTAAAGTTGGACCTACATATGGGATTAGTATCAGCCAGAATGCTATCGTCCAAATGATCATCATGGCAGACTAAATTGGCAAGTCAAGGAGACCTAGTTTAGGAATTTTTCACCAGGTTGAATCTGTCAGCTGTATTTGCTTCCAGGAGCCGCAGGCACTGTTGTATAGATGTTAGGGTATAAAAGAACACCATCTTTCCTGGAACTGATTGTGTTGGCTAAACCTATAAAACGTACATTTCATTTCTTAGCCAAGTGTCACAGAGGTGGGCCCAGCTACTCAAGTGCCACAGCCTAGAACACAACCTCGCCTGGCCACACCTCCCAGCTAATCCTAGATTGACTTACAAGGCTTTGTAAGTTATTTAAGAAGATGCGGGAAGGGAGGTGAGGGAAAGAAAGGAGGTGTGCTAGGCTGTGGCACTTGAGAAGCTGAGCCTGCCTCCTTGACACCTGGCTGAGAAATACATAGGCAATTTTATAAGTTTGGCAACCACCATCATCTCCAGGAAAATTACAGTTTGCTTTTACATCCTAAGGCTCCGTTCACACCATGGAATTTCAGCACAAATTCCACTTGCAGCAGACTGTTTATCTCAAAGCAATTCTGCTGTGCAGTTCACACTATGGAAGTTCCCTGGGTGGCTCTGGATTACTGTGGAAGATTTAACCCCTTAAGGACTGAGCCTTTTTTCACCTTAACCCCTTAACGACGCAGGACGTATATTTACGTTCCTGCGCCGGCTCCCGCGATATGAAGCGGGATCGCGCCGCGATCCCGCATCATATCGCGTCGGTCCCGGCGCTAATCAACGGCCGGGACCCGCGGCTAATACCACACATCGCCGATCGCGGCGATGTGCGGTATTAACCCTTTAGAAGCGGCGGTCAAAGCTGACCGCCGCTTCTAAAGTGAAAGTGACCCGGCTGCTCAGTCGGGCTGTTCGGGACCGCCGCGGTGAAATCGCGGCGTCCCGAACAGCTGATCGGACACCGGGAGGGCTCTTACCTGCCTCCCCGGTGTCCGATCGACGAATGACTGCTCCGTGCCTGAGATCCAGGCAGGAGCAGTCAAGCGCCGATAATGCTGATCACAGGCGTGTTAATGCACGCCAGTGATCAGCATTAGAGATCAGTGTGTGCAGTGTTATAGGTCCCTATGGGACCTATAACACTGCAAAAAAAATGTAAAAAAAAAGTGTTAATAAAGGTCATTTAACCCCTTCCCTAATAAAAGTTTGAATCACCCCCCTTTTCCCATAAAAAAAAATAAAACAGTGTAAAAAAAATAAAAAATAAACATATGTGGTATCGCCGCGTGCGTAAATGTCCGAACTATAAAAATATATAATTAATTAAGCCGTACGGTCAATGGCGTACGCGCAAAAAAATTCCAAAGTCCAAAAAAGCGTATTTTGGTCACTTTTTATATCATTAAAAAATGAATAAAAAGTGATCAAAAAGTCTGATCAAAACAAAAATCATACCGATAAAAACTTCAGATCACGGCGCAAAAAATGAGTCCTCATACCGCCCCGTACGTGGAAAAATAAAAAAGTTATAGGGGTCGGAAGATGACATTTTTAAACGTATAAATTTTCCTGCATGTAGTTATGATTTTTTCCAGAAGTACGACAAAATCAAACCTATAAAAGTAGGGTATCATTTTAACCGTATGGACCTACAGAATAAAGATAAGGTGTAATTTTTACCGAAATATGCACTGCGTAGAAACGAAAGCCCCCAAAAGTTACAAAATGGCGTTTTTTTTTTTATTTTGTCGCACAATGATTTTTTTTTCCGTTTCGCCGTGCATTTTTGGGTAAAATGACTAATGTCACTGCAAAGTAGAATTGGCGACGCAAAAAATAAGCCATAATATGGATTTTTAGGTGGAAAATTGAAAGGGTTATGATTTTTAAAAGGTAAGGAGGAAAAAACGAAAGTGCAAAAATGGAAAAACCCTGAGTCCTTAAGGGGTTAAAGAGTAGCTCCCACCATCTCATATTTATTTTACTCTTTCCCTACATATAGATAATCTATCCCTAACCCCCTCCCTGCCTTTAAAAACATTTTTTGGGACTTACATAGCGGTCATCTTCTGGTCTTCTTGCTTGCTGCCCTTTCCTGTCCCGGAAGCCGGCTTTCCCAGCAGGCGTCACGTTACTGACGCCTGCTAGGCAAAGACTTCCGCCCTCACTTCATCTATGCTGCGCTCGCGTCGGGAGCGCGCATAGATGATCAGCCAATCGCATGGCAGGCTGCTCCAGGGTCTCCTCCTCCCTGTTTATCTGTACATGTGATACCCGGGGAGGAGGAGTATAGGAGTAGCCTGCATAGCGACAGACACCTGCCGAGACCCGGGACCGAGAGTGTGTTTATAATGGTTAGTTTTTATTCAAAACTATTCAAAACCCTTCCCTCCTTACATAAAACCCTTTTACTTTTAATAACTTCTAGCAAAATAAATAAGACCTCAGATCAGACTTTCCCCGGCTTGTAAACTAGTAGTGGAGCATCAGCGCGGCACTGATAACTAGTGTGCGTGCGCCGTCTCCACTGCAGTGTACATGTCGGGGGGGGGGGGGTGAATGGGCTGCGCACGACTATAACCAGCCAATGCGCGCAGCCCCGGCGTTTAATGCGCTCGCTCCCGCCTGTCTGATTGACAGGCAGGGAGCGAGTGCAGTCGAAAAGAAAAAGGACCGATTTTGCCCAGCCAAAAACAGTCCTTTTTCTGGCGTGACGTCACGCCAGGCTGCAGCCGGCCACTAGGAGGGTGACCCCTAGTGGCCGGTTTATAAACGTAAATTTCACCATGAAAAAAAATAAAAAAATAAAATAATGGAAGTATATTAGAGATATGTTGTAGTACATAAGTACTACAACATATCAAAAAATAAAGTTGATGACAGTGCCCATTTAAGGACTCAGACCTTTTTTGCAATTCTGACCACTGTCACTTTATGCATTAATAACTATGATTATTCTGATTCCGAGAGTTTTTTTCATGAATACTCGACTTTACCACAGTGGTAAATTTTCCTCATTACTTGCATCCTTTCTTGGTGAAAAATCCCTAAATTTCATGAAAATGTAGAATTTTTCTAACTTTGAAACTCTCTGCTTGTAAGGAAAATGGATATTCACAATAAATTATATATTGATTCACATATACAATATGTCTACTTTATATTTGCATCATAAAGTTCACATGTTTTTACTTTTGGAAGACATCAGAGGGCTTCAAAGTTCAGCAGCAATTTTCCAGTTTTTCACAAAATTTTTTAAAATCTGAATTTTTCAGGGACCAGTTTTGAAGTGGATTTGAGGGATTTTCTTATTAGAAATACCCCATAAATGACCCCGTTATAAAAACTGCACCCCAAAAGTATTCAAAATGACATTCAGTGTGTTAACCCTTTAGGTGTTTCACAGATATAGCAGCAAAGTGAAGGAGAAAATTCAAAATCTTCATTTTTTACACTCGCATGTTCTTGTAGACCCAGTTTTTGAAATTTTACAAGCGGTAAAAGGAGCAAAAGCCCCCCAAAATTTGTAACCTAATTTCTCTCGAGTAGCGTGCGCCCAGCTGTTATGTGCGTCCAGCTGTTGCAAAACTAGAACTCCCAGAATGTAGTCTAAGTACATGCTGGGAGTTGTATTTTTGCAACAGCTGGAGGCACACTGGTTGCAAAACACTGAGTTAGGTAACAAACTGTTTCACAACCAATGTGTCTCCAGCTGTTGCAAAACTGCAACAATCAGCATGCATTGACAGCCGAAGGGCATGCTGAGATTTTTAGTTTTGCAACAGCTGGAGGCACACTGCTACAACTCCCAGCATACCCTTTGGCAGTCTGTGCATGTTGGGAGTTGTAGTTATGCAACAGCTGGATGCACACTTTTTTAAAGAAAAAATGTGCCTCCAGCTGTTGCATAACTACAACCCCTAGCATGCACAGACAACCAAAGGGCATGCTGGGAGTTTAGTTGGAACACCAGCTGTTGCAAAACTACAACTCCCAGCATGCCCTTTGGCTTTGCATGCCGAGAGTTGTTGCTAAGCAACAGCAGGAGGTGAACAGGCCTCACCTCCTGCTGTATCCTGCCACCGGGACCGCCCCCACCGATCCTGCTGCTCCTGTCGCTGCCACCAATCCTGAGGGGACCCCCGCCGGACCAGGGCAAGGTAGGAAACCCCTGCCGGCACCGATCTCCGATCACCATCCTGATCACCGCCCAGCAGGTCAATGATTGGTCAGTCGTTCCGACCGATCAATCACGTGATCGTGAGGAGGCACCCGTGCCACCTCACTCCTGCTGGGAAAGGGTGAATGGGGCTCTCTAGGACAGCCCCTTTCACCCTTTTTTTCCGGGTCACCAGAGACCTGATTGACCCAGAATAGTCGCAAATCGCCGGTCTGAATTGACGATATGGGAGGACCTCAGTACCCCACTGGGCGATATGCCGGGATGCCTGCTGAACTATATCAGCAGGCATCCCGTCCGGTCCCTGCCCGGTGAGCGGCAGGGGCCAGAAGAATGCAAGGCGTACCCATACGCCCTGAGTCCTTAAGGAATCGGAAACGGGGCCTATGGATACGCCCTGTGTCCTTAAGGGGTTAATATATTCAATCTTCCAGCAGAATCTGCCACAGAAGTTCTGACACTATGCTGCAGTGATGAGGCATAGGATGAGGCGCAGTGATTTCCTAAGAAAGAAGAATGCCCTGGGGACTACTTGCTCCTAATTTACACACAGCACAAGACAACTTATTTTCTCCATGTTCACTGCCTGTGTGAGGTGCAGAACTGCGTCCTATGCAATTCTGTGTTTACTCCTTACCCCTCAGGTGTTCGGAGACTGCCGAAAATACAGCGAGGGGAGGGGGAAGGCAGAGCTGGGCAGGACGCAACTCTGCACTTCCCTCAACTCCCTCAGCCCCGCTCCCATACACAGCTCCCTCCTCGCCCTTCCCTCAGCCCCGCTCCCATACACAGCTCCCTCCTCGCCCTTCCCTCAGCCCCGCTCCCGTACACAGCTCCCTCCTCGCCCTTCCCTCAGCCCCGCTCCCGTACACAGCTCCCTCCTCGCCCTTCCCTCAGCCCCGCTCCCATACACAGCTCCCTCCTCGCCCTTCCCTCAGCCCCGCTCCCATACACAGCTCCCTCCTCGCACTTCCCTCAGCCCCGCTCCCGTACACAGCTCCCTCCTCGCACTTCCCTCAGCCCCGCTCCCGTACACAGCTCCCTCCTCGCACTTCCCTCAGCCCCGCTCCCGTACACAGCTCCCTCCTCGCACTTCCCTCAGCCCCGCTCCCGTACACAGCTCCCTCCTCGCACTTCCCTCAGCCCCGCTCCCATACACAGCTCTCTCCTCGCACTTCCCTCAGCCCCGCTCCCGTACACAGCTCCCTCCTCGCACTTCCCTCAGCCCAGCTCCCATACACAGCTCCCTCCTCGCCCTTCCCTCAGCCCCGCTCCCATACACAGCTCCCTCCTCGCACTTCCCTCAGCCCCGCTCCCATACACAGCTCCCTCCTCGCACTTCCCTCAGCCCCGCTCCCGTACACAGCTCCCTCCTCGCACTTCCCTCAGCCCCGCTCCCATACACAGCTCCCTCCTCGCACTTCCCTCAGCCCCGCTCCCGTACACAGCTCCCTCCTCGCACTTCCCTCAGCCCCGCTCCCGTACACAGCTCCCTCCTCGCACTTCCCTCAGCCCCGCTCCCATACACAGCTCTCTCCTCGCACTTCCCTCAGCCCCGCTCCCGTACACAGCTCCCTCCTCGCACTTCCCTCAGCCCAGCTCCCATACACAGCTCCCTCCTCGCCCTTCCCTGAGCCCCGCTCCCATACACAGCTCCCTCCTCGCCCTTCCCTGAGCCCCGCTCCCGTACACAGCTCCCTCCTCGCCCTTCCCTCAGCCCCGCTCCCATACACAGCTCCCTCCTCGCCCTTCCCTCAGCCCCGCTCCCATACACAGCTCCCTCCTCGCCCTTCCCTCAGCCCCACTCCCATACACAGCTCCCTCCTCGCCCTTCCCTCAGCCCCGCTCCCATACACAGCTCCCTCCTCGCCCTTCCCTGAGCCCCGCTCCCGTACACAGCTCCCTCCTCGCACTTCCCTCAGCCCCGCTCCCGTACACAGTTCTCTACTCGCACTTCCCTCAGCCCCGCTCCCGTACACAGTTCTCTACTCGCACTTCCCTCAGCCCCGCTCCCATACACAGTTCCCTCCTCGCACTTCCCTGAGCCCCGCTCCCGTACACAGCTCCCTCCTCTCCCTTCCCTCAGCCCCGCTCCCGTACACAGCTCCCTCCTCGCCCTTCCCTGAGCCCCGCTCCCGTACACAGCTCCCTCCTCGCACTTCCCTCAGCCCCGCTCCCGTACACAGTTCTCTACTCGCACTTCCCTCAGCCCCGCTCCCGTACACAGTTCTCTACTCGCACTTCCCTCAGCCCCGCTCCCATACACAGTTCCCTCCTCGCACTTCCCTGAGCCCCGCTCCCGTACACAGCTCCCTCCTCTCCCTTCCCTCAGCCCCGCTCCCGTACACAGCTCCCTCCTCGCCCTTCCCTGAGCCCCGCTCCCGTACACAGCTCCCTCCTCGCACTTCCCTCAGCCCCGCTCCCATACACAGCTCCCTCCTCGCACTTCCCTCAGCCCCGCTCCCGTACACAGCTCCCTCCTCGCACTTCCCTCAGCCCCGCTCCCATACACAGCTCTCTCCTCGCACTTCCCTCAGCCCCGCTCCCGTACACAGCTCCCTCCTCGCACTTCCCTCAGCCCAGCTCCCATACACAGCTCCCTCCTCGCCCTTCCCTGAGCCCCGCTCCCATACACAGCTCCCTCCTCGCCCTTCCCTGAGCCCCGCTCCCGTACACAGCTCCCTCCTCGCCCTTCCCTCAGCCCCGCTCCCATACACAGCTCCCTCCTCGCCCTTCCCTCAGCCCCGCTCCCATACACAGCTCCCTCCTCGCCCTTCCCTCAGCCCCACTCCCATACACAGCTCCCTCCTCGCCCTTCCCTCAGCCCCGCTCCCATACACAGCTCCCTCCTCGCCCTTCCCTGAGCCCCGCTCCCGTACACAGCTCCCTCCTCGCACTTCCCTCAGCCCCGCTCCCGTACACAGTTCTCTACTCGCACTTCCCTCAGCCCCGCTCCCGTACACAGTTCTCTACTCGCACTTCCCTCAGCCCCGCTCCCATACACAGTTCCCTCCTCGCACTTCCCTGAGCCCCGCTCCCGTACACAGCTCCCTCCTCTCCCTTCCCTCAGCCCCGCTCCCGTACACAGCTCCCTCCTCGCCCTTCCCTGAGCCCCGCTCCCGTACACAGCTCCCTCCTCGCACTTCCCTCAGCCCCGCTCCCGTACACAGTTCTCTACTCGCACTTCCCTCAGCCCCGCTCCCGTACACAGTTCTCTACTCGCACTTCCCTCAGCCCCGCTCCCATACACAGTTCCCTCCTCGCACTTCCCTGAGCCCCGCTCCCGTACACAGCTCCCTCCTCTCCCTTCCCTCAGCCCCGCTCCCGTACACAGCTCCCTCCTCGCCCTTCCCTGAGCCCCGCTCCCGTACACAGCTCCCTCCTCGCACTTCCCTCAGCCCCGCTCCCATACACAGCTCCCTCCTCGCACTTCCCTCAGCCCCGCTCCCATACACAGCTCCCTCCTCGCACTTCCCTCAGCCCCGCTCCCAGCTTCCTCCTTGCACCTCCTTCAGCAGAAAGGATGTAGATCTGCACACAGCCCCGCTCCAGTCATGGGGACATAGATCTACGTTCCCATTACCGGAGCTGGGCTGTGCACATCTACGTCCCTCCTGTCATAACCGGAGCGGGGCTGTGCACATCTACGTCCCTCCTGTCATAACCGGAGCTGGGCTGTGCACATCTACGTCCCTCCTGTCATAACCGGAGCTGGGCTGTGCACATCTACGTCCCTCCTGTCATAACCGGAGGGGGGCTGTGCACATCTACGTCCCCATGA
The DNA here is from genome assembly GCF_029499605.1 of Hyla sarda. Classification (NCBI taxonomy): domain Eukaryota; kingdom Metazoa; phylum Chordata; class Amphibia; order Anura; family Hylidae; genus Hyla; species Hyla sarda. The sequence continues at coordinate 124,311,513 of NC_079197.1, forward strand.
TAGGAAGGGGGGGCTGTGTGAAGAGTTGTATCCTGTCCAGCTCTGCCTTCCCCTTGCTGTATCTTCTGCAATCTCCGGACAGCTGAGGGGAGGAGCGAACGCAGAACTGCATAGGACTCAAGTCTGCACATAACAATGGCCCTAAAGCCATATAGGAATAGTAGGCAATCTGATTTTAAACTATAATCTGTTGTCAATGGTTATATATGGTAAAATCTGATGACAAGTCCCCTTTAAACTTTCAACAGCAAAACAAGAAGACCAATATAACATGTACAGACATCTATGGAAATAAGAAGCCACATAACTATAGTCAAATAAACCCTACATGTCACAATCCACCAGGTGACGCCCCATACTTGCTGGTTACATAACTTGATTTTTCTTTAATCACACTGTCGAGATCACTATAAGTAGTGTGCGGGTGCAAGGAAAAAGCGATGTCTACTTGAGTGCAACATGGAGAAAAAAATATTATGGTCTGCGAATGATCTGTTGCAAAACTACCACTCCCAGCATGCCCGAACAGCCAACGGCTGTTCGGGCATGCTGGGAGTGGTAGTTTTGCAACAACTAGAGGTTTAGAGACTGCTGCTCCAGGAACACAACACAACATATTCCAGTGGTATGTCACCTGTATATTAAAAGGTATGCCAATTCTTTATATATATATATATATATATATATATATACACACACATTTAATTTTTTTTTCTTTCATTTTGCACCCCCTAAAAGTGCCAAGAACATATACATTCGGGAAACAGAAGGAGGATTGTCTTTAGTATTTTAACGTTCAGTCGATTAAAGTGAGGTACGCTGTGGTATACGTTGGCATACCATTTTTGGCAATTTTTCACCAACACACCAGCAAACCCACAGTAAGGCTGTGCTGTACTGTACTCCTGGCTGCTATAAGTCCCTCCAAGTCCAAAATAGTCTTGGGTAAAGCAGGGTACAGCCCCTGGTTCACCTGTAGGTCACATGACGCAGCCCCGTACACAACACCACATATGTACCTGAGCCCCGCCCCCTCCCCCCCCCCGCACTCACCTTGCAGTTATCCTTCTCTTTTCCCTCCTCACAGAAACTTACAGGAGCCAGACCCGGAAGATAAAAAGCCGAGCACCAGCCTGTACACAGGAGCAGCCCGAATGCTGCCAGTAACCAAGACCCCATCCTGCTCCACCGGTCCGGCCGTACTCACACAGATTGATGACGGAAGTTAGCTCGTGACGCTGCGCCGCTGCTAGGTGTTCGGCGCTACGCGGGGTGTGACGTCATTACGCAGCGTGCGCGTTCACGCACTCTGTGAACGCTGCCTTGTGGGGGGGGGGCGTCGCCGTCAGAACGAGGTTTTCTGCTGCTGCTGAACTAGTGGAAAGCTCAAAGGGGAAGTCCATCATTCATTTTGGAAACTATTTTGTTTCCAAGTTTGTTGCTTGTGTTCAGCGCAGGCACTTTGGGGGAAATTTATCAAAACCTGTGTAGAGGAGGAAGGGGTGCAGTTGCCCCTAGCAACTTACAAGATGGCTTCTTTCATTTTTCAGAGGCCGTGATTAAAAATGAAAGAAGCGATCTGATTGGTTGCTATGGACAACTGCACCACTCTTCCTCTACGCAGGTTTTGATACATCTCCCCCTTTTTGCGCAAACACTTTACAACTTTTTTGCCTTTTAAATTTACAACCTGCAACTTTTTAGCTTGATGCAGGTAGGTCTGCCATGGTGCAAGGCAGACCACACTTGAAAACCTGACAAATTACAGGCATAAAAGCCTTCACTCAAGGAAGTTGCAGGCGTAGTTCAGCTTTCATGTGCTCAGGTGGGCCGGAGACTCTCTCCTAGAACTGTATCCACCTTTACCAGAGCACCTTAAAGGGGTACTCCGATGGAAAACTTTTTTTTTTTAAATCAACTGGTGCCAGAAAGTTAAACAGATTTGTAAATCACTTCTATAAAAAAAAATCTTAATCCTTTCTGTATTTATTAGCTGCTGAATACTACAGCGGAAATTCTTTTCTTTTTGGAACACAGAGCTCTCGGCTGACATCTCTGTCCATTTTAGGAACTGTCCAGAGCAACATATGTTTGCTATGGGGATTTTCTCCTACTCTGTATAGTTCCTAAAATGGACAGAGATGTCAGCAGAGAGCACTGTGGTCATGATGTCAGCAAAGAGCTCTGTGTTCCAAAAATAAAAGAATTTCCTCTGTAGTATTCAGCAGCTAATAGGTACTGGAAGGATTAAGATTTTTTTAATAGAAGTAATTTGCAAATCTGTTTAACTTTTTGGCACCAGTTGATAAAAATAAAATTAAAGTTTTCCTACCCTTAAGGACCCTTGACGTACGCCTACATCATGACACCCTGGTACTTAAGGACCCATGACGTACGCGTACATCATGGAGAATTCCGGCCCCCTGCCGCATGCCGGGCGGGGATCAGACCGGGATGCCTGCTGAAATCATTGTAGTTTTGAAAGAGCTGGAGGTTTGCCCAAATTTTTCGCCGCAGTGCAAACTGCTAGCGGGAAACTCACCGTATAACGCCAGTGTGAATGTACCCTAAAAACACTACACTTAATAAAGAGTAAAACACTACATATATACCCCCTTACACTGTCCCCCCCCCCCCCCCCCAAATAAAAATGAAAAACGTATTGTACGGCAGTGTTTCCAAAACTGAGCCTCCAGCTGTTGCAAAACGACAACTCCCAGCATTTCCAGACAGCCACTGACTGTCCAGGCATGCTGGGAATTTCGCAACAGCTGGAGGCACCCTGTTTGGGAATCACTAGTGTAGAATACCCCTATGTCCACCCCTATGCAATCCCTAATTTAGTCCTCAAATGCGCATTGCTCTCTCACTTCAGAGCCCTAATGGGGTATTTCCATACTCGGGAGAAATTGCACTACAAATTTTGGGGGGCTTTCTCTCCTTTTACCTCTTATGAAAAGGAAAAGTTGGGGGCTGCACCAGCTTGTTAGTGTAAAAAAATAAAAAATTTTACACTAAAATGCTGGTGTTGCCCCATATTTTAAAAGGAAAAAAAGACCCCCAAAAATTGTAACGCAATTTCTCCTGAATATGGAGATACCCCATATATTGGCGTAAAATGCTCTGCGGGCGCACAACAAGGCTCAGGAGTGAGAGTGCACTATGTACATTTGAGGACTAAATTGGTGATTTGCACAGGGGTGGCTGATTTTACAGCTGTTCTGACATAAACGCAAAAAAGAAATACCCACATTTGACCCCATTTTGGAAACTACACCCCTCACGTAATGTAATAAGGGGTACAGTGAGCATTTACGCCCCACAGGTGTCTGACAGATTTTTGGAACAGTGGTCCGTGAAAATAAAAAATGTAATTTTTCATTTGCACAGCCCACTGTTCCAAAGATCTGTCAAACACCAGTGGGGTGTGAATACTCACTGCACCCCTTATTAAATTCTGTGAGGGGTGTACTTTCCAAAATGGGGTCACATGTGGGGGGGTCCACTGTTCTGGAACCACGGGGGGCTTTGTAAACGCACATGGCCCCTGACTTCCATTCCAAACAATTTTTTTCCCAAAACAAAAAATTAGCGCTCATACCGCCCCATACGCGGAAAAATAAAAAAATAATAGGGGTCAGAAGATGACAATTTTAAACTTATACATTTCCGTGCATGTAGTTATGATTTTTTCCAGAAGTACGACAATATCCAACCTATATAATTTGGGTATCATTTTAATCGTATGGATCTACAGAATAAAGAGAAGGTGTCATTTTTACCGAAAAATGTACTGTGTAGAAACGGAAGCCCCCAAAAGTTACAAAATGGCATTTTTTTTCTCAATTTTGTCTCACAATGATTTTTTTTCTATTTCACCGTAGATTTTTGGGTAAAATGACTGATGTCATTACAAAGAAGAATTGGTGGCACAAAAAATAAGCCATGATATGGATTTTTAGGTGCAAAATTGAAAGAGTTATGATTTAAGGAGGAAAAAACGAAAATGCAAAAACGGAAAAACCCCGAGTCCTTAACCCCTTCATGACCCAGCCCATTTTCACCTTCATGACCTGGGCATTTTTTGAAAATCTGACCACTGTCACTTTAAACATTAATAACTCTGGAATGCTTTTACTTATCATTATGATTCCGATATTGTTTTTTCGTGACATATTCTACTTTATTTTATCGGTAAAATTTCACTGATATTTGTATCCTTTCTTGGTAAAAAATCTAAAAATTTCATGAAAATTTTGTAAATTTAGCATTTTTCTAACTTTGAAAGTCTCTGCTTGAAAGGAAAATGGATATTCCAAACAAATTACATATTGATTCACATATACAATATGTCTACTTTGTGTTTGCATAAAAAAATTGACAAGTTTTTACTTTTGGAAGACACCAGAGGGCTTCAAAGTTCCGCAGCAATTTTCCAATTTTTCTCAAGATTTTCAAAATCGTAATTTTTCAGGGCCCAGTTCAGGTTGGAAGTGGATTTTAAGGATCTTCATATTAGAAATACCCCATAAATGACCCCATTATAAAAACTGCACCCCCCAAAGTATTCAAAATGACATTCAGTAAGTGTTTTAACCCTTTAGGTGTTTCACAGGAATAGCAGCAAAGTGAAGGAGAAAATTCGAAATCTTCATTTTTTACACTCGCATTTTCTTGTAGACCCAATTTTTGAATTTTTACAAGGGGTAAAAGGAGAGAAATCACCCTAAAATTGGTAACCCAATTTCTCTCGAGTAAGGAATTACCTCATATGTGTATGTCAAGTGTTCGGCGGGCGCAGTAGAGGGCTCAGAAGGGAAGGAGCGACAATGGGATTTTGGAGAGTGAGTTTTTCTGAAAGGGTTTTTGGGGGGCATGTCCCATTTAGGAAGCCCCTATGGTGCCAGAACAGTGGACCCCCCCCCACATGTGACCCCATTTTGGAAACTATACCCCTCATGGAATTTAATAAGGGGTGCAGTGAGCATTTACACCCCACTGGCGTTTGACAGATATTTGAAACAGTGGACTGTGCAAATCAAAAATTTTATTTTTCATTTTCACAGACCACTGTTCCAAAAATCTGTCATACACCAGTGGGGTGTAAATGCTCACTGCACCCCTTATTACATTCAGTGAGGGGTGTAGCTTCCAAAATGGGGTCACATGTGGATATTTATTGTTTTGCGTTTGTCAGAACTGCTGTAACAATCAGCCACCCCTGTGCAAATCGCCTCAAATGTACATGGCGCACTCTCCCTTCTGGGCCTTGTTGTGCGCCCCCAGAGCACTTTGCGCCAACATATGGGGTATCTCCTTACTCAGGAGAAATTGCGTTACAAATTTAGATGGTCTTTTTTCCCTTTTACCTCTTGTGAAAATGAAAAGTATAGGGCAACACCAGCATGTCAGTGTAAAAAATTTATTTTTTTACACTAACATGCTGGTGTAGACCCCAACTTCACCTTTTCATAAGGGGTTAAAGAAGAAAAAGCCCCCCAAAATTTGTAAGGCAATTTCTCCCGAGTACGGCGATACCCCATATGTGTCCCAAAACTGTTGCCCTGAAATACGACAGGGCTCCAAAGTGAGAGAGCGCCATGCGCATTTGAGGCCTGAATTAGGGATTTGCATAGGGGTGGACATAGGGGTATTCTACGCCAGTGATTCCCAAACAGGGTGCCTCCAGCTGTTGCAAAACTCCCAGCATGCCTGGACAGTCAATGGCTGTCCGGCAATACTGGGAGTTATTATTTTGCAACAGCTGGAGGCTCCGTTTTGGAAACAGTAGCGTACCAGACGTTTTTCATTTTTTGGGGGGAGGGGGGCTGTGTAGGGGTATGTGTATATGTAGTGTTTTTTACTTTTTATTTTAGGTTAGTGTCAGTGTAGTGTAGTGTTTTTAGGGTACAGTCACATGGGCAGAGGTTCACAGCAAGTTTGCCGCTGGAAGTTTGAGCTGCAGCGCAAAATTTGCGCCATCTCAAACTTGCAGCACTCACTGTAAACCTCCGCCCATGTGAGTGTACCCTGTACATTCACATTGGGGGGAGGGGGCAAACATCCAGCTGTTGCAAACTCCGAGCATGCCCTTTGGCTGTCCATGCATGCTGGGAATTGTAGTTTTGCAACAGCTGGAGGAACACTGGTTTGGAAACACTAAGTTAAGTAATAAACTTTCAAGTGTTTTGCAACCAAACTTAGTGTTTCCAAACCAGTGTGCCTCCAGCTGTTGCAAAACTACAACTCCCAGCATGCATGGTCTGTCAGTGCATGCTGGGAGTTATAGTTTTGCAACAATTGCAACAGCTGGAGGCACTGAGGTAGGAAACGGACAATGTTTCCCAACTAGTGTGCCTCCAGTTGTTGCAAAACTACAACTCCCAGCATGCCCAGACTGCCAAGGCATGCTGGAAGTTGTAGTTCGGCAATATCTGAAGGATCAGATGTTGCCGAACTACAACTTACAGCATGCTTGGGCAGTCTGGGCATGCTGGGAGTTGTAGTTTTGCAACATCTGGAGGTCCACAGTTTGGAGACCACTGTATAATGGTCTCCAATCTGTGCTCTTCCAGATGTTAGAGAACTACAACTCCCAGCATGCCTGGACAGACTGAGCATGCTGAGATTTGTAGTTTTGCAACATCTGGAAGAGCACAGATTGGAGACCATTATACAGTGGTCTCCAAACTGTGGACCTCCAGATGTTGCAAAACTACAACTCCCAGCATGCCCAGAAAGCCAAAGGCTGTCTGGGCATGCTGGGAGTTGCAGTTTTGAAACTCTCAGAGGCAGCAGTGAGATCGCTTTACGGCGATCTCACTGCTGCCAATGAAGATGCTGCACTGCTGCCGGAAACTCACCTCCGGGACTCAGCGCAGCCGGGACCGCACGGAGGACGCCGGGACCGCACGGAGGACGCCGGGACCGCTCGGGACACCGCTCCGACGGGTAAGTGACGCCGGGGGACGGGTCAGGGACACTTAGCAGAGCGGTGTGTGTCCCGATCCCCGTGATCTGGACTCACACACCGCGCTGCTAAGTATTCTCATAGCGAAACGCTGCTATCAGCTAGTCAGATTTGACCAGCTGATAGCAGCGATCGCTGGGGGGGGTGGGGGACGAAACCCCCCGTGGTCGCACGGTAAGAAGCCACCATCTTTCCGGGCGCTGCGGGATGCCGCGAGTAGTGGCAGTAATGTCCATGATGTACCTGTATGTCATGGGTCGGGAACACCTTGCCACCCATGACGTACAGGTATGTCATAGGTCGGGAAGGGGTTAAGGGGTTAAAGCTGAACTAATTTATGCAGGCTTAAGTCAGCAACCGCCAAGCTGCAAGGTTCGTGACTAATCGAATTACTGTAACTTCACTCATCTCTAGTTGTTTTGCACCATAGTTATCAAATGCTGTGAGATGTTTTGATGGCAAAACGTCAAAAAACTACCACCGAAAAAAAGGCATAAAAAATCAAGTTAGAGCACTACTTTTTGTAAATTAATAGTTGTGTGTAGTAGAAGGCTTTTCTTGTCTGTTTTTTTTTCCTTTGTGGTGATCCATCATAGTTACGTAAATTCACATGTGCTTTAACCCCTTAACCTCTTAAGGACCCAGGACGTATGAGTACGTTCAAGGACCCAGGACGTATGGGTACGTCCTAGGTCCCGGCCCTGCGATATAACGCAGGGTCACACGGTGACCCCGCATCATATCACGGCGGGCCCGGCGTCATAGTGAAGCCGGGACCCGCCTCTAATAGTGAGCGGCATTGATCGCGGTTAAAAACGGCTATAATCGCGGCATCCCGAACAGCTGTAGCACAGGAGGAAGGTCTCTTACCTTCTCCTGTGCTGTCCGATCGCCGAATGAATGCTTTAAGCCTGAGATCCAGGCTTGAGCATTCAATCGCCGAAAACACTGATTGATCCATTCCTATGGAGATGAATCAATCAGTGTAAAAGATCAGTTAATGCAATGTTATAGCCCCTTATAGGAGCTATAATATTGCATAAGAAAAGTGTAAAAAAAAAAATCATTAACCCTTTCAATTATCCCTTCCCCTAATAAAAGTTAGAATCACCCGGCATTTCCAAGAATAAAAAAAAACACAGTGTAAATAAAAATAAAAATACACATATGTGGTATCGCCGCGTGTGGAAATGTCCGAATTATAAAAATATACCGCTGTTTAAACCGCACGTTCAATGGCGTACGCGCAAAAAAATTCCAAAGTCCAAAATAGCGCATTTTTGATCACTTTTTATACCACAAAAAAGTGAATAAAAAGTGATCAAAAAGTCTGATCAGAACAAAAATGGTACCGCTAAAAACTTCAGATCACGGCGCATATCGCCCTGAACACAGAAAAATTAAAAAGTTATAGGGATCGGAAGATGACCATTTTAAACGTATACATTTTCCTGCATGTATTCATGATTTTTTTCTGAAGTGATACAAAATCAAACCTATACAAGTAGGATATCATTTTAACCGTATGGACCTACAAAATAAAGATAAGGTATCATTTTTGCCGAAATATGCACCGAGTAGAAACGGAAGCCCCCAAAACTTACAAAATAGTGTTTTTTCATCAATTTTGTGGCACATTGATTTTTTTCCCCGTTTTACAGTAGATTTTTGGATAAAATGACTAATGTCTTTACAAAGTAAAAATAAGCAATCATATAGATTTTTAGGTGAAAATTTTAAAGAGTTATGATTTTTTAAAGTTAAGGAGGAAAAATTGAAAATGAAAAAACGGAAAAAGCCCGGGTCCTTAAGAGGTTAAGGACACAGCCCATTTTGACCTTAAAGGACAACTGCAATGGAAAGCACTTATCCCCTATACACAGGATAGGGGATAAGTGTTTGATCGAGGGGAGTCCGACCACTGGGACAGAGATTGTTGTGGTCAGGCAGAAAGGAAATTCAAAAAGATAAGAACTTCCTGTGGATTATACAGCAGCTGATAAGTACTGGAAGGATTAAGGTTTTTTTCATCGAATTTACAAATCTGTTTAACTTTCTAGCACCATTTTATTAAAAAAAAAAAAAAAGTTTTCCAGTTGAGTACCCCTTTAACCTGTTGGGGACCGAGGGCGTACTGGTACTTCTGTACGCCCTCCATGTTTCCGATCACCACCGCTCGCCAGGCGGTGATGGGACCGGGTTGCCTTTTGATATCTATCAGCAGGCATCCCGTGGCAATGCCTAGGAGGGTCATGAAAAAAATTGCGGGGAACGGCGAAAATCGCCGGTCAATTCAGACCGGCGATTTGCAGCAATTCCGGGCCAATCGGGTCACTGGTGACCCGATCGCCCAGAAAATAAGGGTGATCGGCGCTGTCAGAGATCGTGCCGATCACCCTGAGGGATAGGAGCGAGGTGGCCACCTCCTCCTATCCCCTGCCATTGGGCGATCAGTACAGATTGACCAATGGCAGTTGGGGGAGGGGGGTTAAAGGGGGGGGGGGAAGGGTAGGCACACTGGTTGGGGCTCAGTGATTCCAACCCGTGTGCCTCCAGCTGTTGCAAAACTACAACTCCCAGGATGCACTGACAGAGCGTACATGCTGGGAGTTGTATTTTTACAACAGCTGGAGGCACACGGGTTAGAATCACTGAGCTAGAGACTGTTTCCTAACTCAGTGGTTCCCCACCAGTGTGCCTACAGCTGTTGCAAAACTACAACTCCCAGCATGTACGGCTTGTCAGTACATTCTGGGAGTTGTAGTTTTGCAACAGCTGAAGGTTTGACCGGGTACATTCACACGGGCGGGTTTACAGTGGGTTTCCTTCTACAAGTTTGAGCTGCGGCAAATTTTCCACCGCAGCTCAAACTCCCAGCGGAAAACTCACTGTGAACCCCCGCCTATGTGATTGTACCCTAAAAACACTACACTAACACATAATAAATAGTAAAACACTACATACACACCCTTACACGCCCCCCACCCCCAATAAAAATGAAAAATGTCTCATCCGGCAGTGTTTCCTAAACAGAGCCTCCAGCTGTTGCAAAACAACAGCTCCCAGTATTGCCGGACAGCCATTGACATTGCAACAGCTGGAGGCACCCTGTTTGGGAAACACTGCCGTAGGGTTTTGGTGGAGACAAGCCCCATTCTTGTATCCAGGTCTGCCCCTATTGCAAATTCCTAATTTTGGCCTCAAATGCACGTGTTAGGATTCCGCTAGCTGGATGTGGATCCTCTGTGTCAGCGAGGGATTGGCGTGGACCGTGTCGGTGGACCGGTTCTAAGTTGCTACTGGTTTTCACCAGAGCCCGCCGCAAAGCGGGATGGTCTTGCTGCGGCGGTAGCAACCAGGTCGTATCCACCGGCAACGGCTCAACCTCGCTGACTGCTGAGAAGGCGTGGGACAAAAGGACTAGACAGAGGCAAGGTCAGACGTAGCAGAAGGTCGGGGCAGGCGGCAAGGTTCGTAGTCAATGTGGATAGCAGAAGATCTGGAACACAGGCTTTGGACAACACTAAACGCTTTCACTGGCACAAGGCAACAAGATCCGGCAAGGAAGTGCAGGGGAAGTGAGGTAATATACACAGGGAGCAGGTGGAAGCTAATTAGACTGATTGGGCCAGGCACCAATCACTGGTGCACTGGCCCTTTAAATCTTAGAGCGCTGGCGCACGCGCGCCCTAGAGAGCGGAGCCGCGCGCGCCAGAACATGACAACCGGGATGGGTAAGTGACTTGGGATGCGATTCGCGAGCGGGTGCGTCCCGCTATGCGAATCGCATCCCCGCCGGCAATGTCAGTGCAGCGCTCCCGGTCAGCGGGTCTGACCGGGGCGCTGCAGAGAGAGAGACGCCGCGAGCGCTCCGGGGAGGAGCAGGGACCCGGAGCGCTCGGCGTAACCACATGGCGCTCTCTCACTTCAGAGCCCTGTCGTATTTCAAGGTCACAGTTTAGGGCCACATATGGGGTATCTCCGTACTCAGGAGAAATTGCGTTACAAATTTTGGGGGCTTTTTCTCCTTTTACCCCTTATGAAAAGGAAAAGTTAGAGGCCACACCAGCATGTTAGTGTAAAAAAATTAAAATGTTTACACTAACATCCTGGTGTTGACCCATACTTTTCATTTTTACAAGAGGTAAAAGGCGAAAAAGACCCCCAAAATTTGTAAAGCAATTTCTCCTGAGTACGAAAATGCTTGGCAAAGCGTTATATAGGGTAAAATCTTTATTTTCACCATTCCCGGGGGACGCTCCTGCCCCCAGGGATGGTGAAGATATGAAGTTATAAACTAGTCACCGCCGCCGCCGTAAGTAGTCACCTGGGCGGGGAGCTCTTCTCCCCTACTCCCCTTCTTCGGCTGGGAGCGACGCCCCCTCCGCTTGATTGATGGGCCGTGTCATCACTCTGCTCCGTCTGTTCAGTGAGCGGAACAATGATGCGGCCCATCAATCAAGCGGAGGGGGCGTCGCTCCCGACCGAAGAACGGGAGTAGATGAGAAGAGCTCCCCGCCCAGGTGACTACTTACGGCGGCGGCGGTGACTAGTTTATAACTTCATATCTTCACCATCCCTGGGGGCAGGAGCGTCCCCCGGGAATGGTGAAAATAAAGATTTAACCCTATATAACGCTTTGCCAAGCGTTATATAGGGTAAAATCTGATGATTGGTTCCCTTTAATCTTTAAATCTTGGCAACAAAAGTGAGTACACCCCCTAAGTGGAAATGTTCCCTCCCTGGATCAGATTTTTTTTTTACTCTACATAAAAATGACTATAGGAGATTTCTAAGACCCTGAAACTGAGCTGCACTCAAAACAGGCCTTGCTATAAAGAAAATGTGTCATATCCAGAGGTGTTATTTGGGAAATAGATGTATGAATGCTGCCAGCAATGCTGCAGAGGTGGTAGGGGTCAGGCTGTCAGTACTCAGACCATACGCCACACACTGCATTAAATTGGTTTGCATGGCTTTTGAAGGAAGCCTCTTCTAAAGATGATGCATAAGAAAGCAGGCAAATAGTTTGCTGAAGACAAGCAGACTAAAGACATGGATTACTGGAACCATGTCCTGTGTGTCCCATGAGACCAAGATAAATCTATTTGGTTCAGGTGGTTTCAAGCATGTGTGGCAGCAACCAGGCGAGGAGTACAGTGATCCCTCAACTTACAATGGCCTCAACATACAATAGTTTCAACATACAATGGTCTTTTCTGGACAATCGTAAGTTGAAACCAGACTCAACATACAATGCTACAGACAGTCCAGATCTGTGTCAATGGCTGGAAGAACAGACCAATCAGAAGGGGCATTCACTGGTGAAACCCCTGTATTACTGAAGTGCATGAACTGACTGGTGTCTCATAGCGCCCCCTACAGTACAGGGAGGTATTACATGTTCTGTACACTTTACCTGTACCAGGGTTACCTGCTCCTTTGGACACCAGGTGAGGGCGACTCCATTACTTTTTTAGGACATTATGTGTACCCAGAAGAAGCTCCTGTCCTCTACATAGACAGGGTTTCCCAAGCAGGGAGGCCCCAGCTGTTGCAAAACTACAATTCCCAGCATGCCCGGACAGCCTTTGGCTGTCCGGGCATGCTGGGAGTTGTAGTTTTGCAACAGCTGGAGGCTCCCTGCTTGGGAAACACTGACATAGACAGTGATTACAGCTCCCAGCAGATCTTTCTTACTTTTATATGAAAGGATTTGCTTTATCTACATTAGTTATCTACTTATTTTTCTTTAATTCTCACTTTTTCCTATTTTTGGATGACATTTTGTTGCCTTTAGAACCAATTACCAGGTTTCCATAGAGTTCTGGTCTCAACATACAATGGTTTCAACATACAATGGTCGTCCCAGAACCAATTAATATTGTAACTTGAGGGACCACTGTACAAAGACAAGTGTGTCTTACCTACAGTCAAGAATGGTGGTGGGAGTGTCATCGCACTGAGGAGCTACAGTTCATTGAGGGAAACATGAATGCCAACATTTACTGTGACATATTGAAGCAGAGCATGATCTGCTGTTTCTGGAGACTGGGCCACAGGCTGGATTCCAACATGATAACAACCCCAAGCACACCTCCAAGATGACTGCTTTCTTGCTAAAGAAGCAGAGGGTTAAAGGGGTACTCTAGTGGAAAACATAGTTTTTTAAATCAACTGGTGCCACAAAGCTAAACAGATTTGTAAAATACTTCTATTCAAATATTGTAGTTATTCCAGTACGTATCAGCTGCTGTATGCTCCAGAGGAAGTTATTTTCTTTTTGAATTTTTTTTCCTGTCTGATCGCAGTGCTCTCTGCTGACACCTCTGTCCATGTCAGGAAATGTCAGAGCAGAATAGGTTTGCTATGGGGATTTGCTCCTGCTCTGGATAGTTCCTGACATGGATAGAGGTGTCAGCAGAGAGCACTGTGGTCAGACAGAAAAGAAATTCAAAAAGAAAAGAACTTCCTCTTTAGTATACAGCAGCATAAGTACTGGAAGGATTAAGATTTTTTAAATAGAAGTAATTAAAAAATCTGTTGCTCTGGTCGTCTCCTTACATGACAGTGCGCTCAGCCTATCACCGGCCGAGGCGGGACATCACTGCGGCCGGTTATATGCTGACTGCTCGGTGACATTCCCGTCCCCAGGAAGCAGCAAGAGGATCACAGCGGAGGACCGTGAGGCTGATACCAGAGCAACAGGAGGAACGTAGGAAGGTTAGTTAAAATTTATTTGGTTTATTTTTACAGCCTGGCACCGGAATATGTAAAATTCATGCAGTACAGATGTCCTTTAATTTAAAAAAAAATGGGTTTTCCACCGGAGTACCCCTTTAAGATAATGGACTAGCCAAGCATGTCTCCAGACCCAAACCCTATTGAGCAGAAGGTGGGGGAGCACAAGGTCTCTAACATCCAAAATGTAAAATAATTGTGGCCACACAAAATACAGTAATCCCTTAAAGGGGTACTCCACTGGAAAATATTTTCTTTAGTTTTCTAGTGGAAAACATTGTTTTTTAAATCAACTGGTGCCAGAAAGTTAAACAGATTTGTAAATTACTTCAATTAAAAAATCTTAATCCTTCCAGTACTTTTTAGATGATGTATACTACAGAGGCAGTTATTTTCTTTTTTAATTTCCTTTCTGTCTGACCACAGTGCGAAAAGTCATCAAACACCTGTGGGGTGTTAAGGCTCACTGGACCCCTTGTTACGTGCCTTGAGGGGTGTAGTTTCCAAAATGGTATGCCATGTGTTTTTTTTCTGTTGTTCTGGCACCATAGGGGCTTCCTAAATGTGACATGCCCCCAAAAACCATTTCAGAAAAACTCACTCTCCAAAATCCCATTGTCGCTCCTTCCCTTCTGAGCCCTCTACTGCGCCCGCCGAACAATTTACATCCACATATGAGGTATGTGCTTACTCGAGAGAAATTGGGTTACAAATTTTGAGAGGATTTTTCTCCTTTTACCCCTTGTAGAAATTCAAAAACTGGGTCTAAAAGAACGTGCGAGTGCAAAAAATGAAGATTTTGAATTTTCTCCTTCACATTGCTGCTCACCAGCAGAATAGTGAGTACAGCTCTGGAGTAGAATACAGAATATAACTCAGGATCAGTACAAAATAAGTAATTTAAAGGAGTACTCCGGTGGAATTTTTTTTTTAAATCAACTGGTGACAGAAAGTTAAACAGATTTGTAAATTAGGAGTAGTTATGTGTAGCTCAACCACAAAAAAATGAGCGAGGTTAACTAAAGCTCTCCCCCACAGAGAGATAGAAAAGGTAGAATAAAAAAGTTTATTAGTCCTCAGCTCAATATCAAAAAAAGATTAAATGGTAGATGTCTGGTGTCAGAAAGAACAGAAGGCAACCATATAACTAGTAAATTGTTTAATATATAAAAATAATATTAATATAATATATGCGTTTCCCGCAGGGCCCTACGGTAGCGCAAAATAAATTAAAAACACAATATAAATAAGAACAGTTCAGCAATACACTACAGAACAGAAGTAGATAGATGTTATCAATACTCTGAGGATAAAAGTTACTGTAACTAATACAGTGATCCCTCAACTTACAATGGCCTCAACATACAAAATCGTAATCCTTCCAGTACTTATCAGCTGCTGTATACTGCAGAGGAATTTGAGTTGTACTTTTTTGTCTGACCACAGTGCTCTCTGCTGACATTCTGTCCATGTCAGGAACTGTCCAGAGCAGGAGAGGTTTGCAATGGGGATTTGCTCCTACTGTGGACAGAGGTGTCAGCAGAGAGCACTGTGGTCAGACAAAAAAAAGAACTATACAACTTCCTCTGCAGTATACAGCAGCTGAGAAGTACTGGAAAGTTTAAATGGGCACTGTCACCAACTTTATTTTTTGATATTCTGTAGTACTTCTGTACTACAACATATCTCTAATATACTTTTATTATTATTTTTTTTTCATTAAAAAGGTTTAATTTACATTTAAAAACCGGCTACTGAAAAAGGACTGATTTTGGAGCGGCAATCAGCCCTTTTTCAGTTAGGCTGCACTCGCTCCCTGCCTGTCAATCAGACAGGCGGGAGCGAGTGCATTGGCTCCCCGGCCACTGGCTGGGAGGCCACTCCTCCCGCACATCGCCGCCGCCTCGTTGCCGCCGCTGTCCCTGCACGCCCGCTGCCGGGCTCTGCAGTAACTGCAAGTGTAATGAGGGAACGGGGTATGTGGGGCGGGGGTGGTGGGGGGTGGGAGCTACCCTTTAAGATGTTTAAATATAAGTAATTTACAAATCTGTTTACCTTTTGGGAACCAGTTCATTTGAAAAAATGTGTTTTCCACTGGAGTACTCCTTTAAGACAGCTGTTGGCTAACATTTATCGCTCCCAAATCACAACCCCCCCCCCCACATATGCATATAAACTGAGATGCTGCAAAACAAGAGGAAGCAGTAATCCAACATGCCCGAACCTTCTTTCTCTCCCCCCAACATCTACCATTTGAGGAAAGCCACTGCACACATTAGATCAGTCAGATGATCCCATATGTGGAAAATGAATAACAACTTCTGTTTTTTTGGCCTGAACAAAATGCCATAAAAAAGTTGCCCCTTCATTTTTATCCTACACTATTATTATTATTGTTGTTGTTTTTTTAAATAATGCCCCTGATTTACTATTTGAACTCAACCAGCCGCATGGAAGGATGGGGCGTGTTTACCTATTTACTATGGAATTCACACAAAATAGAGTCTGAAACAACATTTCACAAGAATAAAAACCCAACAATCTTAGTAAATCAGGGCCAATGTGTATTGGGGAAAAAAAAAACAGAAAAATTGCAATATACATGCACACAGAGGGGGGAGATTTATCAAAACCTGTGCAGAGGAAAACTTGCCCAGTTGCCCATAGCAACCAATCAGCGTGCTGCTTTCATTTTTATGAAGGCCTGTGAAAAATGAAAGGAGCGATCTGATTGGTTGCTATGGGCAACTGGGCAAGTTTTCCTCTGCACAGGTTTTGATAAATCTCCCCCATTGACCCAGATTTGTCAAACTGTGTGAGAGAAAAAGTGGAGTGATTTTCCCACAGCAACCAATCACAGCTCAGGTTTCACTTTACCACATCTCGTTAGCTGAGCTGTGATTGGTTGTTGTGGGAAAATCCCTCCACTTTTTCTCTCACACAGTTTGATAAATCTGGGCCATTGTTTTTTTTATTTGTTTGTTTTTTTTCACCTATAGAAGACTATGGGAGAAAAAAACACCACAATTTCTTGTAAACAATTTTCAACATGTCATTTATTTATCATCAGGTGACTCAATTATTTCTAGTGGAGAATTGGGGAGGGGTGGGAATTTCAGAAAAATAAATAGTTTCTGCCTTTTTTTCGGAAACGAGTGGAGTAAGCGATAAGGCATTTTTTTCAGCACCCAGATTTTGTGATAAAACACCATAAAACACCACCCTGTGACGTCACGCTCCGCCCCTCAATGCAAGCCTATGGGAGGGGGCGTGACAGCTGTCATGCCCCCTCCCATAGGCTTGCATTGAGGGGCGGAGTGTGATGTCACACGGGGGTGGAGGTCATAGGCGTGCGCAGCCTATTGCATTAGGGTGTGCACCCTAAAGCACAAACTCACTCCGCGCATGCGTGTGTGTGTTTATGTATGTATGTATGTAGATATATATATATATATATATATATACACACACATACATATACACACACACACACTCTTGCTTGCATAGTGTAGGAGGATTGTATCCAGGGCCGGTTTTAGGCTTAACATGGCCATGGGCAAAATCAGAAGTGGGGTCCCAAAAGTCGTAATAGTGCACTAATCAGATTAGCACTATTAGTCACTTCAAATACCATAAAAAAATATCTAAAAAGCAAAAAAAAAAAAAAAATAGTACTACAAATCACAGCGCTAAAAATTACCCTCACATCCCCATATACAGAAAAATAAAAGTGCTATAGGGATCAAAATAGTACAATTTTATATTTTTGTATAGTTCCCCCACTTTAGGTTGGCAGTATAGTTCCCCCACATTAGGTTGGCAGTATAAATCTCCCACATTAGGATGGAAATATATTTCCCCCACATTAGGTTGGCAGTATAGTTCCCCCACATTAGGTGCAGTATAGTTCCCCCACATTAGGTTAGTAGTACAGTTCCCCCACATTAGGTTGGCAGTATAGTTCCCCCACATTAGGTTAGTAGTACAGTTCCCCCACATTAGGTTGGCAGTATAGTTCCCCCACATTAGGTCAGTAGTACAGTTCCTCCACATTAGGTGCAGTACAGTTCCCCCACAGGTGCAATATAGTTCCCCCACATTAGGTGCAGTATAGTTCCCCCACATTAGGTGCAGTATAGTTCCCCACATTAGGTGCAGTACAGTTCCCCCACATTAGGTGCAGTATAGTCCCCCACATTAGGTGCAGTACAGTTCCCCCACATTAGGTGCAATATAGTTCCCCCACATTAGGTGCAATATAGTTCCCCCCACATTAGGTGCAGTATAGTTCCCCCACATTAGGTGCAATATAGTTCCCCCACATTAGGTGCAGTACAGTTCCCCCACATTAGGTGCAATATAGTTCCCCCACATTAGGTGCAGTACAGTTCCCTCACATTAGGTGCAATATAGTTCCCCCACATTAGGTGCAGTACAGTTCCCCCACATTAGGTGCAGTACAGTTCCCCCACATTAGGTGCAGTACAGTTCCCCCACATTAGTTACAGTACAGTTCCCCCACATTAGGTGCAGTATAGTTCTCCACATTAGGTGCAGTATAGTTATAATTGTAGGGAGGAGGACAAGTCTAGAATTTACCATGAGGCTTACGGGACTAATTCTACCCCTGATCTTATATTTGCCAAGGGGTTCAATGGGCGGAGCCAAAGGGTTGTCAAAATTAGGTTTTGCCTAGAGTGTCAAAAATCCATGCACCAGCCCTGACTAGACCTCCCACTTGTGTATGTTTGATGGTGTTTATAGGGAGGCATTTGATGTGGATTTGAAAAAAAAATTGTAAGTTGAATGGTAAAACTCATGTTTTTCTTTACTTTTCAAACAGAAGAACGCTTTTACTATAAGATGGGGGCACAGAGGGGGGAATATTCCAAATAGAATTTTTTTTTGCATCAGATTGGTTGAAAAAGTGATGCGGCACCCAGCAAGCTTGGAGCAGCATGCACGTTGTAGTTTTGGGTCTGCAGCTGACCCAAAACTAGGACTCCCAGCATGTTGCACCATAATCTAAATTGTACTCCTATATAGATGTGTGGAGTTGTAGTTTTGGTCATCATAGATTGTATCAGGGCATGCTGGGAATTGTAGTTGGTAACTGCACCTCCCAGCATTGCATTCCTTCAAGGAATGCAATGCTGGGATTTACAGTTACCAACTACAATTCCCAGCATGCCCTGATACAATATATGGTGACCAAAACTACAACTCCCATTATGTTGCACTGGGGGTGCTGTGTGTGTGTGTGTGTGTGTGTGAAGTGCTGTGTGTGAGTGTGTGTGGGGGGGGGTGCTGTGTGTGAGTGTGTGGGGGGGGGGGTGCTGTGTGTGTGTGTGGAGGGGGTGCTGTGTGTGGAGGGGGTGCTGTGTGTGAGTGTGGGGGGGTGCTGTGTGTGTGTGTGGAGGGGGTGCTGTGTGTGAGTGTGGGGGGGGGGGGTGCTGTGTGTGTGTGTTTGAGGGGTGCTGTGTGTTTGAGGGGTGCTATGGGTGGGATTGCGTACATAATACATACATAATATAAAATACATACATAATACATAAAAAAAAATACCGGGTCGGTGCTGTAGTAGTTTTTAGTATATTTGCTGGTAGAAGAGCACGGACTGCAGAGAACAGGCCGTGTCCCGTGTATCAGAACAAAGGAAAAAAGAAAGTGGCCTCTTTCAAGGTGCTTGTAGTATTAAAACATCAAACCTTTAATCTGTATGCATTAAAAATAGAAAAAGGTGACATCAATCATTAAAGAGAAGTGAAACGCCAACACGTTTTGAGCAAAATGTAGCTCTTAATCATGGCTATATGTAGCTCGAAACGCACTGGAGTTTCACTTCTCTTTTATGATGTCACCTTTTTCTATGTTTAATGTATACAGATTAAAGGTTTGATGTTTTAATACTACAAGCACCGTTATCCTAGGAAGAGCTGGAGGAAACTTTCTTTTTTCTTTTGTTCTGATTCATAATACATATATACATACGCCATACATACATACACACATCATACATGCATAATGCATAAATACATACTATATGCATACAAACATCATACATATATAATACATACATACATCATACATGCATAACCTACACACACATATATATATATATATTATATATATATATATATATATATATATACACACACATACATACATAATGCATAAATACATACTATATGCATACAAACATCATACATATATAATACATGCATACATCATACATACATATGCACACCATACATAAAACATACACAAATCCATTATACATACATACAAACATAATGCATAAATACAAACATCATACATATATAATACATACATAATACATACATATGCACACCATACATAATACATACACAAATTCATTATATATACATACATACATACATAATGCATAAATACAAACATCATACATATATAATACATACATAATACATACATATGCACACCATACATAATACATACACAAATCCATTATATATACACACACACACATCATACATAATACACACCATACATACATATTACACACACCATACATACATATTACACACACACCATACATACATAATACACACCCCCCACCCCCCTCCCGTCCTCGGTCTGTGCACTTTTCTTACCTGCGGCAGCCATGTTGGGGTCAGAGGCCGGGCACGTCCACTCCCATCTGCTGCACACTTTGCACCATCGTCCACTTCTTCCTCATGCCGAGGAATGGACACTCGGTGCCAGGAGTTGCGGCCAGGATCATCCCAGGAGGTGTAAGCAGACGTGCGCAGCTGCGGGGCAGCCCCTGCGTCTGCAGTTAGCGCAGCAGTGTGCGTGGCCGGGGAAGGGGGAGGAGCGGCCCGGAGGAAGGGGAAAAGAGTGGCCCAGAGGAAGGGGGGATAGAGCGGCCCAGAGGAAGAGGGGGATAGAGCGGCCCAGAGGAAGAGGGGGATAGAGCGGCCTGAGCCGCAAATAAAAAAAAAAAATGCATTTTTAAACATCCGGTGTGCCCTGTGGTCGCCGGTAATCAGACTCGGAGCGAACATGCTCCGGGGACTGATTATAAATGGGGTGCCGCGTGCAAGATCACGGGGGTCCCCAGCGGCCGGACTCCAGCGATCAGGCATCTTGTCCCCTATCCTTTGGATAGAAGATAAGATGTCTAAGCACCGAAGAACCCCTTTAAGGACCAGGGCTGGTTGTCCAAAATCTCAACATGCTGAGGGTATGGTGTTTTATCACAAAATCTGGGTGCTGAAAAAAATGCCTTATCGCTACTCCACTCGTTTCCGAAAAAAAGGCAGAAACTATTTATTTTTCTGAAATTCCCACCCCTCCCCAATT
This sequence comes from Hyla sarda, assembly GCF_029499605.1. Taxonomy (NCBI): domain Eukaryota; kingdom Metazoa; phylum Chordata; class Amphibia; order Anura; family Hylidae; genus Hyla; species Hyla sarda. The sequence continues at coordinate 124,332,568 of NC_079197.1, forward strand.
CTCCAGTAGAAATAATTGAAAAGGTGAAAAAAAAAAAAACACAATGGTCAAGATTTATCAAACTGTGTGAGAGAAAAAGTGGAGGGATTTTCCCACAACAACCAATCACAGCTCAGCTAACGAGATGTGGTAAAGTGAAAGCTGAGCTGTGATTGGTTGCTGTGGGAAAATCACTCCACTTTTTCTCTCACACAGTTTGATAAATCTGGGTCAATGTGTGCATGTACCGTATATTTCAATTTTTCTGGTGTTTTTTCCCCAATACACATTGGCCCTGATTTACTAAGATAGTTGGATTTTTATTCTTGTGAAATGTTGTTTCAGACTCCATTTTGTGTGAATTCAATAGTAAATGGGTAAACACGCCCCTTTTCCAACCTTCCATGCGGCTGGTTGAGTTCACAGATCCGCCGCAGAAGGACCCCTGCATGGTGGCTTTACACGTGCCTGCTCGGAGTGACAATACGCCGCTACAAGCAGACACACTGCATTGTGCGAGTCGCAGTGCACAAGAGCAGTATAATGCACATCGCTGCAGCTCTCGGCCTAGCTCATGGGAAGTGGCAACGATGTGTTCAAATACACTGCACATGTGCGGCAGCTCGCATATCGCAGTGTGTACAGGCATATGTAAAGCCACCATGCAGCGGTCCTTCAGCAGCGGATCTGCAGCCTAAAATACGCTGTGCGTTCGCTCGTGTGAACATACCATTAGGGTACGCTGAGACGAGTGGATCCACAGCGTATTTTACGCTGCAGATCCGCCACTGAAGGACCCCTACAGGTTGCCATTAGATGTGCCTGCTTGGAGCGGCAATACACCGCTACGAGCAGACACATTGCTGCGATGTGCGAGTTGCCGCGAATGCGCACTGTACTCGCACACATCACGGCTGCTCCCCCTGCTCCCTGAGCTAGGCCGAGAACAGCCGTGATGTGCGAGTAGAATGCGCATGCGTGCGGCGACTCTCACATCGCAGCAGTGTGTCTGCTCGTAGCGGCAGATTGCTGCTCCGAGCAGGCATCTGTAAAGGCAGCATACAGCGGAAATACGCACTGGGAATCCACTCGTGTGAATGTTGCATTAGGCTGTAAAATGTGCCGAATGTCCGCCCGGAAAACACGGCAGGTGATAGGACTGATCGAAAATTCTGTGTCTCATAGACAATGCATTTCTTGCTATGCATAGACAGCAATCCACAGAAAGAATAGGCAAGTCTATTCTTTTTGCGGACGCCAGAATAGGGATATTCCACCGTGTGCACAGTGTAGCAGAATCCCATTGAAATCTGCAGCAGAATGTCTGTGTGGAATATTCTGGCGGAATTCCATATGGACATTCTGCTGTGTGAACATACCCTAATTTGTCTGTCTTGTATAGAATTGATTCTCTTTCTTCAGAGACAATAGCCTGTGGTAAGTGTCCGGACTGCTGTCCAACTTCCTGTTTTTGGCCTATTATCATAATTGTATCAAAACATTATTCTTTCCACCCACATTTGTATTCAAGGTGTGAAAACTGGCTACACCCCGAGCAAAACAAAGGAGAGATTCATAATCCTAATAAAGCCCTGCAGCTCAGTGAGAATGGGGCTCCTCCAGCGTGACCCTCAGCTAGGTGCTCTAATACTATCTATGATGAAACCTGAAACTACACCCAGGAACACCCGGCCCCGATCTGCAGAGATAAGCCGAGCCACTGGGTTATGTCAGGTCGGTACTGCTAGATATTTCGTGATAACACTTTCATTACACTTATTAGGGCACGTTCACATTAGGCAAATTTGTTGCAGAAATTACTGACAAATTTGTTCTAGGTCAATGTTTCCCAACCAGGGTGCCTCCAGATGTTGCAAAACTACAACTCCCAGCATGCCTGGACAGCCAAAGGCTGTCCAGGCATGCTGGGAGTTGTAGTTTTGCAACATCTGGAGGCACCCTGGTTTGGAAACACTGATCTAGGTTATACATATGTTCCATACATGGGGCATGTACATGTATTGTCAGTATGCCATTTAGATGTACAGAGAAGTTTTTTGCATGTGAACATCTTAAAGGGGTACTCCGGCGCTAAATATCTTGTCCCCTATCAAAAGGATAAGGGATAAGATGTCAGATCGCAGGGATCCCTCCGCTGGGGACCCCCGCAATCTCTCCTGCAGCACCCCCGTTTTTCAGCTGCACAGAGCAAGGATTGCTCTGTGACTGATGACGGGCGGTGCAGAGAACGGAGTATCGTCATGGCTCCACCCCTCATGCCGTCACACCCCGCCCCCCCAATGCAAGTCTATGGGAGGGGGAGTGACAGCCACCACACCCCCTCCCATATACTTGTATTGAGGGGGCGGAGTCTTGACGTCACTATACTCCGGCTCATAGTTGTGCCCCTTCAGACACGGAGTGAACATTGCACTGTGCAGCGGCCACAGGTGGGTGTCTGCATAAGAGATTGTAGGGGTCCCCAGCAGCGGGACCCCCCCCCCCCCCCCTCGATCAGACATCTTATCCCCTATGGTTTGGATAGGGGAAAAGATGTCTTAGGGCTGGAGTACCCCTTTAAGGGTGCGTTCACACTGAGTAATTCAAGAGGAATGCACGAGGAATAATTTCGGTCAGGAAATTGTTGCCTTCTCCATCAAACGGAACTCAAGCGGAATTTGAGCGGAATTCAAGTGGAATTTCCATGCGGAAATGAAGAGGAATGAAGAAGGAGGCTATTTAATCTACTTTTCTGAATTACGCTTGAAAACGATGTCGGGCAGAATTTTTTTTTATCATTGACTTCTTTTGGATTCTGCTCGCGGATTCCGCTTGAAGAATGAACATGTTCTTTCTTCAAGCGGAAAGGAATTCAGCGCCGGAATTCCGCTAGCAGAATTTCCGCAGTGTGAACAGGACAGCAGAAATAACATTAAAGTCAATGGGCAGAGGAGATGTGAATTAATTTGGAGAGGAGAATTCAAGAGGAATTACTCAAATAAATTCCTCTTGAATTACTCCGTGTGAACGCAGCCTAAGAAGGAAAATATAGAAAAAATGTTACAATGGATGAGAAGTGTGGCAAAATGAGTACGGATTCTGTGAGAATAACAGACAGAGGGTAGAAAAAGAGTAAAATAATAAAAGGTGACTTGGTGGGAGAATAGATATTAATAATAGATTAAAGTTTATTGAAATATGAAAGGATCAGTATTCAATGTTTGCTGTTAGCATACTGTTACGCCGAGCGCTCCGGGTTCCCGCTCCTCCCCGGAGCGCTCGCTTCACCTCCTCCGCTGCAGCGCCCCGGTCACGTCCTCTGACCCGGGGCGCTGCGATCCTGCTGCTAGCCGGGATGCGATTCGCGATGCGGGTAGCGCCCGCTCGCGATGCGCACCCCGGCTCTCCTACCTGACTCGCTCCCCGTCTGTTCTGTCCCGGCGCGCGCGGCCCCGCTCCCTAGGGCGCGCGCGCGCCGGGTCTCTGCGATTTAAAGGGCCACTGCGCCGCTGATTGGCGCAGTGGTTCCAATTAGAGTTATCACCTGTGCACTCCCTATATTACCTCACTTCCCTTGCACTCCCTTGCCGGATCTTGTTGCCTTAGTGCCAGTGAAAGCGTTCCTTGTGTGTCCCTTGCCAGTGTTTCCAGACCTTCTGCCGTTGCCCCTGACTACGATCCTTGCTGCCTGCCCCGACCTTCTGCTACGTCCGACCTTGCTTCTGCCTACTCCCTTGTACCGCGCCTATCTTCAGCAGCCAGAGAGGTGAGCCGTTGCTAGTGGATACGACCTGGTCACTACCGCCGCAGCAAGACCATCCCGCTTTGCGGCGGGCTCTGGTGAAAACCAGTAGTGGCTTAGAACCGGTCCACTAGCACGGTCCACGCCAATCCCTCTCTGGCACAGAGGGTCCACTACCTGCCAGCCGGCATCGTGACAGTAGATCCGGCCATGGATCCCGCTGAAGTTCCTCTGCCAGTTGTCGCTGACCTCACCACGGTGGTCGCCCAGCAGTCACAACAGATTGCGCAACAAGGCCAACAGCTGTCTCAACTGACCGTTATGCTACAACAGTTGCTACCACAGCTTCAGCAGTCATCTCCTCCGCCAGCTCCTGCACCTCCTCCGCAGCGAGTGGCCGCTCCTGGGATACGCTTATCCTTGCCGGATAAGTTTGATGGGGACTCTAAGTTTTGCCGTGGCTTCCTTTCCCAATGTTCCCTGCATCTGGAGATGATGTCGGACCTGTTTCCCACTGAAAGGTCTAAGGTGGCTTTCGTAGTCAGTCTTCTGTCCGGAAAAGCCCTGTCATGGGCCACACCGCTCTGGGACCGCAATGACCCCGTCACTGCCTCAGTACACTCCTTCTTCTCGGAAATCCGAAGTGTCTTTGAGGAACCTGCCCGAGCCTCTTCTGCTGAGACTGCCCTGTTGAACCTGGTCCAGGGTAATTCTTCCGTTGGCGAGTATGCCGTACAATTCCGTACACTTGCTTCAGAATTGTCCTGGAATAATGAGGCCCTCTGCGCGACCTTCAAAAAAGGCCTATCCAGCAACATTAAAGATGTTCTGGCCGCACGAGAAATTCCTGCTAATCTACATGAACTTATTCACCTAGCCACTCGCATTGACATGCGTTTTTCTGAAAGGCGTCAGGAACTCCGCCAAGATATGGACTCTGTTCGCACGAGGCGTTTCGTCTCCTCGGCTCCTCTCTCCTCTGGTCCCCTGCAATCTGTTCCTGTGCCTCCCGCCGTGGAGGCTATGCAGGTCGACCGGTCTCGCCTGACACCTCAAGAGAGGACACGACGCCGTATGGAGAACCTCTGCCTGTACTGTGCTAGTACCGAACACTTCCTGAGGGATTGTCCTATCCGTCCTCCCCGCCTGGAAAGACGTACGCTGACTCCGCACAAAGGTGAGACAGTCCTTGATGTCTACTCTGCTTCTCCACGTCTTACTGTGCCTGTGCGGATGTCTGCTTCTGCCTTCTCCTTCTCTACAGTGGCCTTCTTGGACTCTGGTTCTGCAGGAAATTTTATTTTGGCCTCTCTCGTCAACAGGTTCAACATCCCTGTGACCAGTCTCGCCAGACCCCTCTACATCAATTGTGTAAATAATGAAAGATTGGACTGTACCATACGTTTCCGCACGGAGCCCCTTCTTATGAGCATCGGATCTCATCATGAGAGGATTGAACTTTTGGTCCTCCCCAATTGCACCTCGGAGATTCTCCTTGGACTTCCCTGGCTTCAACTTCATTCCCCAACCCTGGATTGGTCCACTGGGGAGATCAAGAGTTGGGGGTCCTCTTGTTCCAAGAACTGTCTAAAACCGGTTCCCAGTAACCCTTGCCGTAACTCTGTGGTTCCTCCAGTAACCGGTCTCCCCAAGGCCTATATGGACTTCGCGGATGTTTTCTGCAAAAAACAAGCTGAGACTCTACCTCCTCACAGGCCTTATGATTGCCCTATCGACCTCCTCCCGGGTACTACTCCACCCCGGGGCAGAATTTATCCTCTCTCTGCCCCAGAGACTCTTGCCATGTCCGAATACGTCCAGGAGAATCTAAAAAGGGGCTTTATCCGTAAATCCTCCTCTCCTGCCGGAGCCGGATTTTTCTTTGTCTCCAAAAAAGATGGCTCCCTACGTCCTTGCATTGACTACCGCGGTCTTAATAAAATCACGGTTAAGAACCGCTACCCCTTACCCCTCATCTCTGAACTCTTTGATCGCCTCCAAGGTGCCCACGTCTTCACTAAATTGGACTTAAGAGGCGCCTATAACCTCATCCGCATCAGAGAGGGGGACGAGTGGAAAACGGCATTTAACACCAGAGATGGACACTTTGAGTATCTGGTCATGCCCTTTGGACTGTGCAATGCCCCTGCCGTCTTCCAAGACTTTGTCAATGAAATTTTTCGTGATCTATTATACTCCTGTGTTGTGGTATATCTGGACGATATCCTAATTTTTTCTGCCAATCTAGAGGAACACCGCCGGCATGTCCGTATGGTTCTTCAGAGACTTCGTGACAACCAACTCTATGCCAAAATTGAGAAATGTCTGTTTGAATGCCAATCTCTTCCTTTTCTAGGATATTTGGTCTCTGGCCAGGGACTACAGATGGATCCAGACAAACTCTCTGCCGTCTTAAATTGGCCACGCCCCTCCGGACTCCGTGCTATCCAACGCTTTTTGGGGTTCGCCAATTATTACAGGCAATTTATTCCACATTTTTCTACCATTGTGGCTCCTATCGTGGCTTTAACCAAGAAAAATGCTGATCCCAAGTCCTGGCCTCCTCAAGCAGAAGACTCCTTTAAACAACTCAAGTCTGCCTTTTCTTCGGCTCCCGTGCTCTCCAGACCTGACCCTTCCAAACCCTTCCTATTGGAGGTTGATGCCTCCTCAGTAGGAGCTGGAGCTGTTCTTCTACAAAAAAATCCTTCCGGGCATGCTGTCACTTGTGGTTTTTTCTCTAGGACCTTCTCTCCAGCGGAGAGGAACTACTCCATCGGGGATCGAGAACTTCTAGCCATTAAATTAGCACTTGAGGAATGGAGGCATCTGCTGGAGGGATCAAGATTTCCTGTTATTATCTACACCGACCACAAGAACCTCTCCTACCTCCAGTCGGCCCAACGGCTGAATCCTCGCCAGGCCCGGTGGTCTCTGTTCTTTGCCCGATTTAATTTTGAGATTCACTTTCGTCCTGCCGATAAGAACATTAGAGCCGATGCTCTCTCTCGTTCCTCGGATGCCTCAGAAGTTGATCTCCCTCCGCAACACATCATTCCACCTGACTGCCTGATCTCCACTTCTCCTGCCTCCATCAGACAGACTCCTCCAGGAAAGACCTTTGTTTCTCCACGCCAACGCCTCGGAATCCTCAAATGGGGTCACTCCTCCCATCTCGCAGGTCATGCGGGCATCAAGAAATCTGTGCAACTCATCTCCCGCTTCTATTGGTGGCCAACTCTGGAGACGGATGTTGGGGACTTTGTGCGAGCCTGCACTATCTGTGCCCGGGATAAGACTCCTCGCCAGAAGCCCGCTGGTTTTCTTCATCCTCTGCCTGTCCCCGAACAGCCTTGGTCTCTGATTGGTATGGATTTTATTACTGATTTACCCCCTTCCCGTGGCAACACCGTTATTTGGGTGGTCGTTGATCGATTCTCCAAAATGGCACATTTCATTCCTCTTCCTGGTCTTCCTTCTGCGCCTCAGTTGGCTAAACAATTTTTTGTACACATTTTTCGTCTTCACGGGTTGCCTACGCAGATTGTCTCGGATAGAGGGGTCCAATTCGTGTCTAAATTCTGGAGAGCTCTCTGTAAACAACTCAAGATTAAATTAAATTTTTCCTCTGCATATCATCCCCAGTCCAATGGACAAGTAGAAAGAATTAACCAGATCCTGGGTGATTATTTGCGACATTTTGTTTCCTCCCGCCAGGATGACTGGGCAGATCTCCTTCCATGGGCCGAATTCTCGTATAACTTCAGGGTCTCTGAATCTTCCTCCAAATCCCCATTTTTCGTGGTGTACGGCCGTCACCCTCTTCCCCCCCTCCCTACCCCCTTGCCCTCTGGTCTGCCCGCTGTGGATGAAATTTCTCGTGACCTTTCCATTATATGGAGAGAGACCCAAAATTCTCTCTTACAGGCTTCTTCACGCATGAAGAGGTTCGCGGATAAGAAAAGAAGAGCTCCCCCCGTTTTTTCCCCTGGAGACAAGGTATGGCTCTCCGCTAAATATGTCCGCTTCCGTGTCCCTAGCTACAAGTTGGGACCACGCTATCTTGGTCCTTTCAAAATTCTGTGTCAAATTAATCCTGTCTCTTATAAACTTCTTCTTCCTCCTTCTCTTCGTATCCCTAATGCCTTTCACGTCTCTCTTCTCAAACCACTCATCCTCAACCGTTTTTCTCCCAAATCTGTTCCTCCCACTCCTGTTTCCGGCTCCTCGGACGTCTTCTCGGTCAAGGAGATTTTGGCTGCCAAAAAGGTCAGAGGAAAAAATTTTTTTTTAGTAGACTGGGAGGGTTGTGGTCCTGAAGAGAGATCCTGGGAACCTGAGGACAACATCCTTGACAAAAGTCTGCTCCTCAGGTTCTCAGGCTCCAAGAAGAGGGGGAGACCCAAGGGGGGGGGTACTGTTACGCCGAGCGCTCCGGGTTCCCGCTCCTCCCCGGAGCGCTCGCTTCACCTCCTCCGCTGCAGCGCCCCGGTCACGTCCTCTGACCCGGGGCGCTGCGATCCTGCTGCTAGCCGGGATGCGATTCGCGATGCGGGTAGCGCCCGCTCGCGATGCGCACCCCGGCTCTCCTACCTGACTCGCTCCCCGTCTGTTCTGTCCCGGCGCGCGCGGCCCCGCTCCCTAGGGCGCGCGCGCGCCGGGTCTCTGCGATTTAAAGGGCCACTGCGCCGCTGATTGGCGCAGTGGTTCCAATTAGAGTTATCACCTGTGCACTCCCTATATTACCTCACTTCCCTTGCACTCCCTTGCCGGATCTTGTTGCCTTAGTGCCAGTGAAAGCGTTCCTTGTGTGTCCCTTGCCAGTGTTTCCAGACCTTCTGCCGTTGCCCCTGACTACGATCCTTGCTGCCTGCCCCGACCTTCTGCTACGTCCGACCTTGCTTCTGCCTACTCCCTTGTACCGCGCCTATCTTCAGCAGCCAGAGAGGTGAGCCGTTGCTAGTGGATACGACCTGGTCACTACCGCCGCAGCAAGACCATCCCGCTTTGCGGCGGGCTCTGGTGAAAACCAGTAGTGGCTTAGAACCGGTCCACTAGCACGGTCCACGCCAATCCCTCTCTGGCACAGAGGGTCCACTACCTGCCAGCCGGCATCGTGACACATACTACAGGACTCTTATATAAGCAACGGTAATGCAATACCACAGAAACATGCAATTCATTAATAAAAGCGTAAACTCATGGATGGTTGAGTAAAATGTTGTCTAGTAAATAAGAAACTAAAAAAGATAATTCTATTATTTACTGTACAACATTTTACTCATTTTTTTGTTCTTCCACAAAGTCGCCTTTTATTATTTTACTTTTTTCCTATCCTATGTCTGTTATTCTCACAGCATCCGTACTCATTTTGCCACACTTCTCATCTGTTGTACCATTTTTTTCTATTTTTTCCTTCTTTATTATCTAACATATTTTCTTGCCTATATCTGAAATTCCCACAGAATAACTCCACATCCCTATACATTCTAACATACATCTCATTAGTATATCTAGTAGGAGTGTATCTTTTTTTTTTATATGAATATTGTAGCACATTGGGTAGTGTGCTCTACCATAACCTTCATATACACGTCTGCCAGTGTGAGCTGCACTAAAAATAAGTGTTTGATCAAGACGATCATTAACCCCTTCAGGACGGAGCCCATTTTGGCCTTAAAGGAGTAGTCCAGTGGTGATTCAGTGGTGAGCAACTTATCCCCTATCCTAAGGATAGGGGATAAGTTGCAGATCGCGGGGGGTCCGACCCCTGGGGCCCCCCGCGATCTCCTGTACGGAGCCCCGACAGCCCGCTGGAAGGGGGCGTGTCGACCTCCGCACGAGGCGGCGGCCGACACGCCCCCTCAATACAACTCTATGGCAGAGCCGAAGCGCTGCCTTCGGCAATCTCCGGCTCTGCCATAGAGATGTATTGAGGGGGCGTGTCGGCCGCCGCCTCGTGCAAGGGTCGACACCCGCTATCTCGGCGGAGAGCCGGGGCCCCGTACAGAGAGATCGTAGGGGGCCCCAGCGGTCGGACCCCCCGCGATCTCAAACTTATCCCCTATCCTTAGGATAGGGGATAAGTTTTTCACCACTGGACTACCCCTTTAAGGACCGGAGCGTTTTTTGCACATCTGACCACTGTCACTTTAAACATTAATAACTCTGGAATGCTTTTAGTTATCATTCTGATTCCGAGATTGTTTTTTCGTGACATATTCTACTTTAACATAGTGGTAAATTTTTGTCGATACTTGCATCCTTTCTTGGTGAAAAATCCGTAAATTTGATGAAAAATTTGAAAATTTTGCATTTTTCTAACTTTGAAGCTCTCTGCTTGTAAGGAAAATGGATATTACGAATACATTTTTTTTTGGTTCACATATACAATATGTCTACTTTATGTTTGCATCATAAAATTGTTGTGTTTTTACTTTTGGAAGACATCAGAGGGCTTCAACGGTCAGCAGCAATTTTCCGATTTTTCAAAAAATTTTCAAACTCAGTATTTTTCAGGGACCAGTTCAGGTTTGAAGTGGATTTGAAGGGTCTTCATATTAGAAATATCCCATAAATGACCCCATTATAAAAACTGCACCCCCCAAAGTATTCAAAATGACATTCAGTCAGCGTTTTAACCCTTTAGGTGTTTCACACGAATAGCAGCAAAGTGAAGGAGAAAATTCACAATCTTCATTTTTTACACTTACATGTTCTTGTAGACCCAATTTTAGAATTTTTACAAGGGGTAAAAGGACAAAATTTTTACTTGTATTTGTAGCCCAATTTCTCTCGAGTAAGCACATACCTCATATGTCTATGTAAAGTGTTCGGCGGGCGCAGTAGAGGGCTCAGAAGGGAAGGAGCGACAAGGGGATTTTGGAGAGTACGTTTTTCTGAAATGGTTTTTGGAGGGGCATGTCACCTTTAGGAAGCCCTTATGGTGCCAGAACAGCAAAAAAAAAAAACACATGGCATACCATTTTGGAAACTAGACCCCTCGGGGAATGTAACATGGGATAAAGTGAACCTTAATACCCCACAGGTGTTTCACGACTTTTGCAAATGTAAAAAAAACAAATTTTTTTTACCTAAAATGCTTGTTTTCCCAAAAAAATTTAATTTTTAAAAAGGGTAATAGCAGAAAATACCCCTAAAAATTTGAAGCCCAATTTCTCCTGATTCAGAAAACACCCCATATGGGGGTGAAAAGTGCTCTGCTGGCGCACTACAGGTCTCGGAAGAGAAGGAGTCACATTTGGCTTTTTGAAAGCAAATTTTGCTCTGGGGGCATGCCGCATTTAGGAAGCCCCTATGGTGCCAGGACAGCAAAAAAAAAACCACATGGCATATCATTATGGAAACTAGACCCCTCGGGGAACGTAACAAGGGGTTAAGTGAACCTTTATACCCCACAGGTGTTTCACGACTTTTGCATATGTAAAAAAAATTTTTTTTTTTTACCTAAAATGCTTGTTTTCCCCAAAATTTTAAATTTTTAAAAAGGGTAAAAGCAGAAAATACCCCTCCAAAATTTGTAACACAATTTCTCCCGAGTACGGCGATACCCCATATGTGGCCCTAAACTGTTGCCTTGAAATACGACAGGGCTCAAAAGTGAGAGCGCCATGCGCATTTGAGGCCTAAATTAGGGACTTGCATAGGGGTGGACATAGGGGTATTCTACGCCAGTGATTCCCAAACAGGGTGCCTCCAGCTGTTGCAAAACTCCCAGCATGCCTGGACAGTCAACGGCTGTCCGACAATACTGGGAGTTGTTTTGCAACAGCTGGAGGCTCCGTTTTGGAAACAGTGGCGTACCAGACGTTTGTCATTTTTATTGGGGAGGGGAGGGGGGCTGTGTAGGGGTATGTGTATACGTAGTGTTTTTTACTTTTTATTTTATTTTTGTGTTAGTGTAGTGTAGTGTTTTTAGGGTACAGTCACACGGTCGGGGGTTCACAGTAGTTTCTCTCTGGCAGTTTGAGCTGCAGCAGAAAGTTTGCGGCAGCTCAAACTTGCAGCCAGATACTTACTGTAATCCTCCGCCCATGTGAGTGTACCCTGTACGTTCACATTGGGGGGGACATCCAGCTGTTGCATAACTACAACTCCCAGCATGCCCGTTGGCTGTCGGTGACTGCTGAGAGTTGTAGTTTTGCAACAACTGTAGGCACACTGGTTATGTATCACTGAGTTTGTGACCTAACTCAGTGTTTCACAACCAGTGTGCCTCCAGCTGTTGCAAAACTACAACTCCCAGCATGTACGGTGCATGGTGTAAGGTGACTGCTGAGAGTTGTAGTTTGCAACAGCTGGAGGCACACCGGTCGTGAAACACTGAGTTAGGTAAAAAAAAAACTCTGAGTTTCACAACCAGTGTGCCTTCAGCTGTTGCAAAACTACAACTCTCAGCAGTCACCGACAGCCAACGGGCATGCTGGGAGTTGTAGTTATGCAACCAGCAGATGCACCACTACAACTCCCAGCATGCACTTTAGCTGTTTGTGCAAGCTGGGAGTTGTAGTTATACAACAGCTGAAGGTACACTTTTCCATAGAAAGAATGTGCCTCCAGCTGTTGCAAAACCATAAGTCCCAGCATGCCCATAAGGGAATGCTGGGAGTTGTGGTGGTCTGCCTCCTGCTGTTGCATAACTACAGCTCCCAGCATGCCCTTTTTGCATGCTGGGAGCTGTTGCTAAGCAACAGCAGGAGGCTGTCACTCACCTCCAACGATCCAGACGCTGCAGGTCAGTCCCACAGCCGCAGCTGCTCCTGGGGCCCCGATCCCAACATTAACGCCGGGGATCGGGGTCCCCAGCACCCGGGGTGCACGTCCCGCACCCGCTCACGTCCTCCAGAAGAGGGGCGGAGCGGGTGCGGGAGTGACACCCGCAGCAGGCGCCCTGATTGGTCGGCCGGTAATCCGGCCGACGAATCAGGGCGATCGTGAGGTGGCACCAGTGCCACCTCACCCCTGCAGGCTTTGGCTGTTCGGGGCCGTCAGAGACGGCCCCAAACAGCCAGTAATTCCGGGTCATCGGGTCACTGGAGACCCGATTGACCCGGAATCGCCGCAGATCGCTGGACTGAATTGTCCAGCGATCTGCGGCGATCGCCGACATGGGGGGGCATAATGACCCCCCTGGGCGATATGCCGGGATGCCTGCTGAACGATTTCAGCAGGCATCCGGCTCCGGTCCCCAACCGGCTAGCGGTGGGGGCCGGAATTCCCACGGGCGTATGGATACGCCCTCGGTCCTTAAGGACTCGGGATGCAGGGCGTATCCATACGCCCTATGTCCTGAAGAGGTTAAGTCCTTGATGACCTCCCTGCTGCACCTGGCATTTGTTTAGAGCGGCAGTTGCAGCGCCGGAGGCTCGTGACGTCACGGCTTCACCCCGCTCGTGCCGTCACAGCCACGCCCCCTTAATGCAAGTCTGGGAGGGGGCATAACAGCCAGAATGCCGACAAATACTGTTAACAGGAGCACCGTACCCCATTCCCCTCTATGGCGGAACCGAGTCACCTAGTGACTCAGTTCGGGATGTATCCACTATTTTAAGCAAACTCAAAGACTGGGGCTGTTCTGCTTTTTAAATTAGTGCATACGTCCTGAAAGAAGTCACTAAGTCACTTCATTCAGCTATAGAAGTGAACAATGTCTGTCGCTACCATTAATAGTATACATCGGCATCGAGTTTTCAGCGGGATAATGACGGATACGATTAACGGGTGCAGGAACACACTGTAGACCTACCCTAAGAAGCAGATTAACAAGAGTGGTGCCTTTTAGGTTCCCAACTGGCATCCCTGTGATATATTAGCAGGGTGCCAAATGGTTACCATGGCCGCCAGAAGCCTTCTGAAGGCTTCCGTGCCTGTCATGGTAAGATCTGCTGAGGCAGGCAGACTGTACCAGCAGAGTACTTGCTAAGTGATCAACGCTACTCAAAAGCATAGTATTAATTAGTATAAACAATCTAATGGTTGCTTCTAGAAGACTTAAAAGGGTACTCTGCCACTAGACATATTATCCCCTATCCAAAAGACATGAATGGAGGGGGTGTGGTGTGACAGCACGAACGCCGAAGCCCCACTGCCTTGTGCGGTGGTTGACACGCCCCATTCAGGAGATCTTGGGGATGGGAATGGTGTTGTCCCAGCGGTCGGACCCCCCCCCCCCCCCACACACACACACAATCTGACACTTTTCCCCATACAGTTCTATGGGGGATGCGGGGAAGCACGAATGCTGCCTCCCCGCCTCTCCCATAGAGATGTATGGAGAAGGCGTGCCGGCCGCAACGTCATGCTGCGGCTGGCACGCCCCCTGCACGGGAGAGCCGCGGCCCCGTACAGGAGATCGCCGGGGGCCCCAGCGTTCGGACCCCCCGCGATCAAACACTTATCCCCTATCTTGAGGATAGGGGATAAGTATTTGTACCGCTGCAGATGTCCTTTAACCCCTTAAGGACCAGGCCATTTTACACCTTAGGACCACAGTGTTTTTTGAACATCTGACCACTGTCACTTTAAACATTAATAACTCTGGGATGCTTTTAGTTATGATTCTGATTCAGAGATTGTCTTTTCGTAAAATATTCTACTTTAACATAGTGGTAATTTTTTGTGGTAACTTGCATCCTTTCTTGGTGAAAAATTCAAAAATTTTATGAAAAAATTGAAAATTTTGCATTTTTTTTACTTTGAAGCTCTCTGCTTGTAAGAAAAATGGATATTCCAAATAAATGTTATTTTTATTCACAAATACAATATGTCTACTTTATGTTTGCATCATACAATTTATGAGTTTTTACTTTTGGAAGACGCCAGAGGGCTTCAAAGTTCAGCAGCAATTTTCAAAATTTTCAAAAAAATTTGTAAATCACTATTTTTCAGGGACCAGTTCAGGTTTGAAGTGGATTTGAAGGGTCTTCATATTAGAAATACCCCACAAAAGACCCCATTATAAAAACTGCACCCCCCAAAGTATTCAAAATGACATTCAGTAAGTGTTTTAACCCTTTAGGTGTTTCACAGGAATAGCAGCAAAGTGAAGGAGAAAATTCAAAATCTTCATTTTTTACACTCACATGTTCTTGTAGACCCAATTTTAGAATTTTTGCAAGGGGTAAAAAGGAGAAAATTCTTACTTGTATTTGAAACCCAATTTCTCTCGAGTAAGCACATACCTCATATGTCTATGTAAAATGTTCAGCGGGCGCAGTAGAGGGCTCAGAAGGGAAGGAACGACAAATGGTTTTTGGGGGGCATGTCCCCTTTAAGAAGCCCCTATGGTGCCAGAACAGCAAACAAAAACCCACATGGCATACCATTTTGGAAACTAGACCCCTCGGGGAACATAACATGGGATAAAGTGAACCTTAATACCACACAGGTGATTCACGACTTTTGCATATGTAAAAAAAAATTTAAAAAATGTTTTACCTAAAATGCTTGGTTTCCCAAAAATTTTACATTTTAAAAAGGGTAATAGCAGAAAATAACTCCCAAAATTTGTAGCCAAATTTCTCCCGATTCAGAAAACACCCCATATGGGGGTGAAAAGTGCTCTGCTGGCGCACTACAGGTCTCAGAAGAGAAGGAGTCACATTTGGCCTTTTGAAAGCAAATTTTGCTCTGGGGGCATGCCGCATTTAGGAAGCCCCTATGGTGCCAGAACAGCAAAAAAAAAAAAAAAAACACTTGGCATACCATTTTGGAAACTAGACCCCTCGGGGAACGTAACAAGGGGTAACGTGAACCTTAATACCCCACAGGTGTTTCACGACTTTTGCATATGTAAAAAAAAAAAAAATTGTAGGGGCTGTGTAGGGGTATGTGTATATGTAGTGTTTTTTTACTTTTTTTTTTATTTTGTGTTAGTGTAGTGTTTTTAGGGTACAGTCACACGGGCGGGGGTTCACAGTAGTTTCTCGCTGGCAGCTTGAGCTGCGGCAGAAAATTTGCCGCAGCTCAAACTTGCAGCCGGATACTTACTGTAAACCTCCGCCCATGTGAGTGTACCCTGTACATTCACATTGGGGGGGGGGAACATCCAGCTGTTGCAAAACTACAACTCCCAGCATGTACGGTCCACTGATGGGAGTTGTAGTTTTGCAACAGCTGGAGGCATACTACTTTGGCTGGGAATGCTGGAGATTGTAGTTATGCAACAGCTGGAGACACACTGGTTTGTTACTTAACTCAGTGTTTCACAACCAGTGTGCCTCCAGCTGTTGCAAAACTACATTTCCCAGCATGTCCGGTGCATGCTGGGAGTTGTAGTTTGCAACAGCTGGAGGCACACTGGTCATGAAACACTAAGTAAAAAAAAAAAAAAACTCTGTGTTTCACAACCAGTGTGCCTTCAGCTGTTGCAAAACTACAACTCTCAGCAGTCGCCGACAGCCAACGGGCATGCTGGGAGTTGTAGTTATGCAACCAGCAGATGCACCACTACAACTCCCAGCATGCATTTTAGCTGATTGTGCAAGCTGGGAGTTGTAGTTATACAACAGCTGAAGGTACACTTTTCCATAGAAAAAAATGTGCCTCCAGCTGTTGCAAAACTATAAGTCCCAGCATGCCCATAAGGGAATAATGGGAGTTGTGGTCTGCCTCCTGCTGTTGCATAACTACAGCTCCCAGCATGCCCTTTTTGCATGCTGGGAGCTGTTGCTAAGCAACAGCAGGAGGCTGTCACTCACCCAACTGCTGTTCCACGCTGCAGGTCAGTCCCTCGCCGCCGTTGCTGCTCCTGGGGCCCCGATCCCAACATTGACGCCGGGGATCGGGATCCCCAGCTCCCGTGGTCTTCTTCCCGCATCCGCTCACGTCCTCCGGAAGAGGGGCGGAGCGGGTTGCGGGAGTGACACCCGCAGCAGGTGTCCTGATTGGTCGGCCAGTAAACCGGCCGATGAATCAGGGCGATCGTGAGGTGGCACCAGTGCCACCTCACCCCTGCTGGCCATGGCTGTTCGGGGCCGTCTCTGGAGACCCGATTGACCCAGAATCCGCCGCAGATCGCTGGGCTGAATTTTCCAGCGATCTGCGGCCATCGACGACATGGGGGGTCATCATGACCCCCCTGGGCGATATGCCGCGATGCCTGCTGAACGATTTCAGCAGGCATCGGGCACCGGCTCCGCTCCAGATGGCTGCGGGGGGCTGGGAAAGCACATGACGTTCTCATACGTCATGTGTCCTTAAGTACTCGGAAATGGAGACGTATGAGAACGTCATGTGTCCTTAAGGGGTTAATTGAACTCAATCAAAACAGGTCCTCTAGGTACAGTTTAGTGTAGGGATATGTTATGTGGACTAGAATAAGTGAAATAATATAACAATAAAATAAATGAATAGAATAAAATAAATGTATAAAATAAGAGGTATAAGGGGAGATTTATGAAAACCTGTCCAGAGGAAAAGTTGCTGAGTTGCCCATAGCAACCAATCAGATCGCTTCTTTCATTTTTAACAAGACTTCTGAAAAAATTGAAAGAAGCGATCTGATTGGTTGCTATGGGCAACTCAGCAACTTTTCCTCTGGACAGGTTTTGATAAATTGTGTACATACCTTACCATACTTATTCTGTACTGATCCTGAATTAGATTCTGTATTATACGTCAGAGCTGCACTCACTATTCTGCTGCTGCAGATTGTACCAACATTACATTACCCCGTAGTTTAAAAAATAATAATAATAATTGGTATAACCGGCAATTCTATATAATCACAATTTAATGATAGCTAAAAAAAAATACATAAGTCACCCAAACAATAAAATTTTATACAATGCATGTAAGTATTGCACTGTATATATATATATATATATATATATATACAGTATATATCTAGAAGTAAAGGTATACAGTGGATACGTATACTTTTATCATTGTAATTAACTTATCTTTTATTTTATACATTCTCTTTGTTCTATTAATTATATTTAATCTTATCTTGTTTCCCTTATTCTAGTCCACAGAACATATCCCTATTCCCTACACTACACTGTACCTAGAGGATCTGTTTTGATTACGTTCAATTAATTTGTGTATACGTCTGAACATACCCTACATGGCAGACATTGCAGTCATACTGGTGCCAGAAATGTACCAATTCAGCAATTGTCTAAAATATAAAGTAAGGGGTGAGACCATCCAGCGCCCTCCACCAATAAGACGCAGCCCCCGGCTCCCGCCCCTCACATCCCCCAGACCCAACTGTACGATAAAAGCGCGGAGCGCCAGACAGTCACGTGACTCCACTACGTGACCTTCTTCCATTCGCCTCACTGGAACATCCGGGCACTGGAGCCTCGCTTTCAGTCGGTGACGTCACGGCTATTTAAAGCTCGCTCGGTCTTTGTCCGCGGTCATTTTCTTTGACGAGCAACGTGTGGAAGCGGCGTGCAGCGGTAAGTGGCGGGCTGCGGCCTTGTGTGGCTACAATGGGTTTTATATGATTAATGTATGGTGTGAACTGTGTATTTTGTTTACGGGAGCGGCCTTGTGCTGATCCTCATTGTCTCCTCAGAGCCGGTGGTGGGGGGAGGGTGCGCGGCGTGAGGGTGCGGGATTGAGCCGCCATTTTGTGACTGAGCCTGGTGACCATTTTATCTCCGCCACTTCGCTCTACGAGGTTTGGCGATAGCTCTAATTCCCTCTTGTCAGTACAGGGTTATTTTTGTACGTCTGTAGTGTGCAGTGTAAGTGTGGTACCTCGACGCCATTGTGCAGCCCCCCACACTCCCTCTGTGCCGCCATCTTGCGGAAGGGTGTAGACCTCTAGGCGTTGTGGTTTCTTTCTTCTCCCTGGCAGAGAGGTCTCAGGGTGTCGCTCTAATCACCGGGTTGGGTTTTACATATTTAATCTTGATGAGTCTTAATGGAGACTTAATAGGTGGTGACACCTCTGCTCCACATGATGCCCTGCAGCCCTATATATATAGTGCTATATATATTTAGAGAAGATTCCTATGGGGCCTTATATCTGTGATAAAACCTTCACAGGTAGTCTCCAAACTGCACCTCCAGATAATGCAAAACTACAAATTTGGGCAGGGGTGACTTGATAGGTTGGATGTGATCCTATTGTTTAGGTCTCTGGCTGCTGCACTTTTGCTGCGGACATCTTACTGCTATAGGGAGAGATGTATGGCTACCAGCACATGGCAGGGCTTTATCATGAGGTGGCAAACTGCATTACGCAGCCCTGCTACCCTATAGTAATGTAGGTAACTTTGCTCCGGTGATGGTTCTTCTGGCAGCATCATATTTGTTTAAAATTACCGGCAACTTTGAGTAGGAGACATATTTGCCGGAAGTCCCATGCAAGTCTACACAGATCGCTGTAGTTTTGGGGCAAGGCTCAGGCTGTGATCTGTAGCTTTATAGATGCAACTACCCCTGCCACCCCCTCTCTCCTAAAGTTATGGCAAATGTACTGTAGCTGAAGCCTTACTTTTTTTTTACTTCTGTTTGGTTTACTTGCTATATGTGCCTTTGAAGTTGCATTAGGGCATGAGTGTCTATTTGTTCAGTAAAGTGTAATGTAGAAGACTATGCTACACCCTACAGCAGTATTCATTGAGGGGCTACATTTGCATCACAATTGAGTTCTGACACATTAAAGTCTATTCAATGCCAAACAGTCAAGCAGGACTTCGGAAATGCACAGGATCACCCAGGGCTGAATGGAACAGGGCAACGGAGCCTTTAGGTGAGTAATGGGCCAGCATGCAATGTGTGTTGCTGAGCATGTACAGCGAAATGCGTTGCATGCTGGACCATTAAAGTTAATCACCTGGAGGATGCATTGTCCTGATCTTTATGCCATTCAGCGCCGCGTGATCCTGTGTATTTCCAAAGTTGTCCTTGCTCCATATACTTTCACAGGACTGCTGCAGATGGGACTCATCTAAGCTTTACATTGCTACACAACCAATGTGTAAGTGTCTTCCTTCCCGCGGGGTGACTTTGAGTACTGCACATGATAGTGCCTTCTCTGACTGCCTTTCTCTTCTCAGTCAAGCCGGACAGATCCTTGAGCAGAGAAATACCACCCATGCAGTATTTTCCCTGCTCAACGCCTGTCTTTTTTTTTTTCGTCAAGGAGCTCACTCACCCGTGATGTGACCGTTGCCTAAAACCGCTGCAAAAACTTTATACCTGCAAGGACCACTGGCAATCTTCAGAATGGAGTGGCAGTGCACTTGTGTAACTGCTCAGTCTATTGCTATAGATTAATGAATAATGGGAAGCCTGCATTTACATGAAAATACGTATATGATTACATAGTGCGTTTTTGTTAGCGACTCTTTAGTAAAGGTTTGTAGTGATTGAGTTTTATTGACTTGTGTCATTTTTTTAGGTTATAAAATGTTTGAAGCCGATCGCCCCGGTAAACTCTTCATTGGTGGTCTGAACACCGAGACCACAGAAAAGGCTCTGGAAGGAGTTTTTGGGAAATATGGCCGCATCGTTGAAGGTAAATTGTTTTTACTTTTTCTCCTGAACGTGGTTAAGAAATTGATTGCTATGATGAATATTTGGCGTTGATCAAGGTTTGAGCTGATAAAGCCTCTTTGTCCTCTAAGAAGTTCTGAGCTTCTCTTAAGGCTATAGAAGTTACACTGGTTTCCTTAACAGTGTATTGAAAGAATCTTTCTCTCCCACAGTTCTTCTAATGAAAGATCGTGAAACCAACAAGTCCAGAGGTTTTGCCTTTGTTACATTTGAGAGTCCGGCAGATGCCAAGGATGCAGCTAGGGAGCTGAATGGAAAGGTATGTGGATTAAGAACTAGTTTACCGTAAAGGCAAAACTCTGGTGCTGTTTTAAGAGGGTTTTGATTTGTCAGGCTGCATGCATTAGTTCTAGTTACTGAATTAGTTCTTGACATTCATTCATAGGAATTTTGTGTGCTTGGCAATACTGTACACCCCTTGGAACAACTTCAGCAGTTCACTCTGGGGAGTCTGATCTCAGGACCCCTAAATTCATTGGAGTGGGATCCCTTGCCCTCTTTCATACTAGTTTAGAGGGGCCACTCAGGATGCCTAACCTGTTGTATAAAGAGAACATGGTTTACGCAAAACTTTTCTGTGTGAACAAGCCAGAAGGGCCAGCTGACACTACAGAATTTTAAGAGCTATTCTGCTCAAATTCCAGTTCAGCTGCCGGACGTCTTCAGTGTGATTCTGTTGCACATAGAAGATTCTTTTTGTGGATTTGTAGTGTGAATGGGCCCTAATAGTTAATAATTTTGTGGTTTTGTTTTAATGTCCAATGCAGGTATTAAGGCTTTTTAAATACAATTTTAAGATACCAGTGAAAATTGGCCCATGCTAATTGTGTTTTTTTTTTGTTTGTTTTTTAAACTTTTAGGCTTTAGATGGAAAGCCAATAAAAGTTGAGCAAGCAATCAAGCCCACCTTTGGAGCAGACAGCAGAAGAGGACCACCTCCACCTAAAAGCAGAGGCCCACCCAGAGGTCTTAGAGGATCAAGAGGTAAAATTAGAACACACGTCATTACAATACTACTGTGTATTGAGTTACTTGTTCCTCAGACCTAAATTTATGCATTGTTTAAAAGAGGTTTCTCCTTCATGTGGTTTGTGGATTGACTTAAAGGGGTACTCCAGTGAAAACATTTTTTCTTTTAAAAGTTTTGGAAAGTTAAACATATCTGTAAATTACTTCTATTAAAAAATCTTAATCCTTCCTGTACTTATTAGCTTCTGAATACTACAGAGAATTCTTTTCTTTTTGGAATGCTCTCTGATGACATCACGAGCACAGTTCTTTGCTGATGTTATTATAATAGTCTTTATTTATTGTTGTCCTTAGTGGGATTTGAACCCAAGGCCCCAGCACTGCAAGGCAGCAGTGCTAACCACTAAGCCAAACATGCTTCTCTTAGCATAAATCTGCTATGCATGGTTGCAAAAATGGACAGATGTCAGTAGAGAGCACTGTGCTTGTGATGTCATCAGTGTTCCAAAAAAGGAATTTCCTCTGTAGCATTCAGCAGCTAATAAGTACTGGAAGGATTAAGATTTTTTAATAGAAGTAATTTACAAATATATAAAGTAGAGATAGTGGCAATGGCACCTAACGGTATACTGAGGAGATACAATAAATTCAACAATAGAGGTCCCACAAATATCAAACTATAGTGGTAGTCCATATACATTAAAAATGTCTTGCGTAACAGTGGTGCCTGGACAGAAACCATGCAAATAAAATACTGCTCGTAACAAAGAAATGGGGTCCGGCAACACAGTTAGACGCTAGCTGCTAATCGACTTAAGGTCCGTCCATGAGGCAGGGATGAGTGTGGGAAGCTCAGGAGGCCTCCTGAGCTTCCTACACTCACCCCTGCCTCATGGACGGACCTTAAGTCGATTAGCAGCTAGCGTCTAACTGTGTTGCCGGACCCCATTTCTGTTACTAGCAGTAATTTACAAATGTTTTAACTTTCTGGCACCAGCTGATTTACAAGAAAAGATTTTCACCGGAGTACCCCTTTAAGATGTATGCACTCAAGCTTGAAATACTAAGGCAATGTTTAGAGCCTGTGATAGACTAAAAGCAGTTTTTAGTGCCATTTCTTGCAACACTTAATGAAATACTAATAGTAAATCTTAATGTGTTACCTCCAAGGCCTCCTATCAGAACTGGCCTACCTCCTCATGCTGACAAACGCATTAGATCTCCTTTGGCGCTTTAAACTAACTTTAGTAGATCTGGAAAGTCAGATCAGAATTTGGTCTGTTATATTTTGCATGATAAAAACAGTGGATGCTTCATTAGGCTTTGTGCTGCAGCATGACTTCATTCCCTGTTAGGTGAACTAAAATACCAGGCATTACTCAGTTGTGATACTATTTATGAAAGAAAGTGGCCATATTTGGTCTTTTGCAGAACTGTTTAAACACTGGTACAATATAGGAACTATGACTTAAGTTGAGCAGTGGTAAGGTTAGATGCATACATTTATTTTTATTTTTTAAATATAGGTGGCTCATCAAGGGGGCAGATGCCTCTAAAACGAGGCCCACCACCCAGAAGTGGAGGACCACCACCAAAAAGATCAGCACCATCAGGTCCGGTTCGCAGTAGTAGCATGGGTGGAAGAGGTGACTTAATGGGGTGTATTTTTTTTATTTTATTTTCTCTCATTAGGCTGGGTTCACATCACGTTTTCTCCCATACGGGAGCGCATACGGTAGGGGGGAGCTGAAACATTGTGCTCCCGTATAATTCATTTCAATGAGCTGGCCAGAGGGAAACGTCCGGTCGGATCATTTTTGCGTGTCGTATGTGCTTTTACAACCGGACCTAAAACTGTGGTTTTAGGTCCGGTTACAGCGCAAAAATGAGCTGACCGAACGGTTCACTCCGGCCGGCTCATTGAAATGAATTGCATACGGGAGCGCAAGGTTTCAGCTCCCCATTGCTGTATGTGCTCCTGTATGGGAGTAAACGTGATGTGAACCCAGCTTCTTTCATGAGAGGTTTCACCTATTGCCTAATCCTAGATGGCATTGACAATCTGTGCTCTTTGCAGCTCCACTATCACGTGAAAGGGATGGGTATGGAGGACCTCCTCGCAGAGACTCAATGCCATCTCGTAGAGATGTATACTTGTCACCAAGAGATGATGGCTACAGTGGAAAAGACCGATATGACAGGTACAGCTGTGTTCTCATGGCCGTTTCAAGTGAAATCTGCACAGAATTCCTATGGATTTACCTCTGAATTTTTTAGGCAGATTTTTAATTTAAACAATGTATATGGCTTTTGGTGTCTGTCATTTCGTGTTAGCTAAGGAATTTGTGGTGTTCAGTTACTCTGGCAGAGATTATGGAAGTTCAAGGGACTCCAGAGACTATGCACCACCTCCAAGAGACTATGCATATCGGGATTATGGCCACTCAAGTTCCCGTGATGACTATGGCTCCAGGGGATATGGGTAGGTTCTCATATATATCTTCATATGTTATTTGTAATTGAATTTACCATTTGACTGCACACAGACTTGACATCCTGGCTGTTCAGCATTGTCTGGGGGCCTTGTCAAAAAGGTTAAGCATTTAAAAATGAAAATATTCTATTCTTGTAGTGACCGTGATGGATATGGTGGTCGTGATAGAGACTATTCTGATCATCCTAGTGGCAGCTCATACAGGGACTCGTATGAGCCTTACGGTAAGGTGTCATTATACAAATTACTCTGTCTTTCAGGATACATATTTGCCCTATGCTGAAGATAAAACAAAGATACTAGTCTATTTTGGGTCAGACAAATTATACTCTTCCTTACATGGAATGCTAATATGTTCTACAGCAAGATTAAAAAAATAAAAATAAAAAAATAAAACAGTCAAGCAAACAACTCCATGGATATCATGTGGCAGAACCTACAATCTTAAGCTGCTGCTCTGGAGATCAGTACCCAAATGAGATGAGTTTAAGTGTGCCTATACTGTTATATTCCACCCTGTAGGCTATATTTTCATTCATCCTATAAAATAGAAATTCCTGAAAAAAGACAGACAATATCAAAGCAAAAACTACTAAATACAAGCAAACATAAATAAGCTGCAAATATCAAATTGCAATGTAATATGTAACTTATAGTATTGCCCTATTGCCTGACCATTGACCCTGCAGGTAACTCACGTAGTGCCCCACCTGCAAGAGGGCCCCCTCCATCATATGGTGGAAGCAGTCGCTATGATGATTACAGCAGCAACCGAGATGGCTATGGAGGCAGAGACAGTTACTCAAGCAGCAGAAATGATATCTACTCAAGTGGACGTGACAGAGTTGGCAGACAGGAACGAGGCTTGCCACCATCAATGGATAGAGGCTATCCACCTCCACGTGATTCATACAGCAGCTCAAGTCGGGGTGTCCCCCGTGGTGGTGGCCGTGGAGGAAGCCGATCTGACAGAGGAGGTGGCAGAAGCAGATACTAAAGTTAAAAACCATAATACATGGACCAAAGACTTATATTACACGACAATGTGGCATATGCTCTGCCTCTACCACCAGCGGACTACTGTAAAGAAGTTTGTTCTGTTTTTTCCATTTTTTTAATTTCTTTACTTTTTTTAACCTGTAAGTTTTTTCCCTCCTCCCGTGAATCTTGTGTTCATTTGAGGAAGTTGAAATGCTTAACCTTATTTTGTTAGCTTTTCTCTGAAATGTACAATGTGTAGTGTAAGTTGTGTATTAGTGTTGTAAATTTTTCAAAAAGTAAAGTTTCAGTGAAACGCCACATCTCAGCTTATTTCATAATTTTCCTATAAATGAGCACACACAAGTTGCAGTGGAAACTACAAATTGAGAAATAATACAACTTGTCTATGTAATTGTAAATGTGTGCTGCTAACAAAGCAAGCCCAAATCTCCAAACATGTCAAATGGGTATATAAAGGATCATAAGATTAAACACTCTAAACCTGGATAATGCATACCCAGCTTGTCAACAATTGTCAAACAAAATGGATTCCTTGCACACCCACTCTAATGACTTTGACACACGGTTAACAAATAGTCCGTTCATTCAAGGAAGCTTCCAAACCATATGTACTTTTACTGTTTCAATGTGTTTGCAAATCTGTAGTTCACTTTTAAAGGATTGACTCTAAAGGCTAAAGAAGAACCAAATGATGTCTCTTCTCAAAGAACAAGAGCCTAAAACAAGTGAATCTTTCTACTGTAAGCCATCATTTTCCTGAGAGACTGCTGAGGGTAAGCAAAGACAACAAATTTTTGTTTTCAGTCTAAGTCAAACTTGCGCTGCATATGTCTCATGGTACAGAGGTCTTTACTTTATGGAAATTAAACCTGGAAAGGCACTGCTGGATAACTAAATACAAACATGTTATGCTTGGATTAAAATTAGTGTGGAAATGGATCCCAACTTTCAATAGTGAGGTTTCACTTTAAACTAATAACTAGAAGTGAGATGCTGACTCGACTAGCCATGGAAGTTCTCACAAAAGCACACTTCTAGGTAAAAAAAATTAAACAAAAAAGCAGCTTATTGCCACATGTAAATGTCTTGATACATCAACTCTTGACGTTTCAAACTTGAATATACTGGAGATCTGCAAAAGCTCTTAAGATAAATCATGGCAGTGCACAATGGAAACTACGTGTTTTAAGTCATCCCAATGTACCTTTCCAAACTTGGCTCCTGGATGTCATTAAAAAGTTTCATCTATGGGGGGGTGGTGTGGATTAGGGCTGTTGCCTCAAAACATCTCTTTACAATTTTGTTTAATTATTGCAGGTTGAACATTCCAGAGGGAATCTGGCTATGAAGAAATTCTGTGGACCCATAAAACTTAAGGTATGGTTTCTGAACAGAATTTATAACTTGATGCAAGTTTCAATTTTACTAGAGATAAGTAGATTAAAGGAATTATGCAACCACTTTTTAATATGCATTTTAATGGTGGCTTTTTATTTGGCATTTTCAGCCCTATTGGAATTAAGAGCTACATGCTCACGGCTAGCCTAACCTGTGATGCCACTTGCTTGATCAGAATGCTTTCCATGGGTACCTTTTCATATGTGCACAAGGAACTAAAATATTCTACTTGGGCCGTGTTCACATCAGTTAGTGCCTCTTATGCACGGATACGATTTCTGAATCTCAAATAGTCTGAAATTGTATCTGCAATGATTCACTTCTATGGCTGGTGCAGACCCAATTTTAGTCAGCTAATGACAATTGTATAATTTTCCGAGGACATTTGTCTTAGACTGAAAATTGTGATATGTCAGTCCAGTCTGTCAGGAGTGGGATGTGCTTGGAATGACCCACACATGGTCAGGTCACTAGCTGTCTACAATCGGGTCAGCTAGCCACAGTAGTGCATTTTTTTTTGTGTAAAGATCAGATTGTAGCAGTTCTGAGCTTTAAAAATCTGCTTTAGAGGCACAAACTGATGTCAACGAAAACGTGGCAGCTAAATTTCCTGCAGCCTATTGAAACACAGATTAATAAAATGTGTAGCAAGTGACAATATTGGTTCTGGGCTGCAGATTGCAATTGCTCTTTCTGGAATTTAATACATATCTATTACCTTGCAGATGTTCCACGGTGCATGGAAACCAAAGTGTAAGGAAGAGGATGGCTTGGCCTGCCTTGCATGGTTTTAGGTTTGGTTTAGGAATTGTTGGGGCACTTGGTAAGTGGTGTCCCCCCAACCATATGTGTAATTGTTAGTAGGAGACTTCATTGTAAAGTTGAATAGGCTGTTGAAGTTGTTTTCAGTAGTTGTTAGAGGGTCATTCTTTAGAAGAATGCATATGGCACATTCAGGCTGAAGCCTAAGTGCATTGAAGATCTAAGAGTTTAGCTTGGATTTATATGGCTAGTGACATATTCAGTTTAGAATGCATAAGCAGTTTCATATAGGATTAAGGAAAGTACATTGTCCTGAGAAGGTAAACCTGAAAGTAATATTGTACTGTTTGACTATAAGGGTACATTCACACTACAGAATTCCCGCGGAATTCCGCCCGTGTGAACTTAACATTAGTGTGAATGGGTCTCCGAGACCCGTTCACACTGCGGAATTTCAGCGGCAGACAATTCTGCCGCTGAAACTGTTCTGCGTAAAGAAAGAACATGTTCATTCTTTGCGCGGATTCTGTGAGCACTGCATAGCCATCAACGGCCGCCAGACGGAATCTCTGCTCGCTGAATTCAGTGAGGGGAGATTCCGCAGTGTGAACTCACCATAACACTCACCTGAGCTTCTATCAGAAAATCCTTCAGTCTTAGTCCAGTGTGTAATACTATACAGCTGACAAAACATACACACTAGACACTTCCCAGTGGCCGACATCTATCATTGCCTTTAGACTGGTGTGCCTTCTAAAGGCGCAAAAACGCACAAGCAGGGCTTATTTGCGCCTTCTTGGTTGACACATTTTGCTTGAGTTGCAATACATAATATGGAAGGGTTTTATGAACTGCACATTAGTGTTTTTTTTTTTTGTGAAAAGGCACAAAGCCATGGAATAGTCTCTAAAACTACACCAGCCCAGAAAATGTATCAAATGCTCTTTGACCACTTAATAAATTTGGTGCTCCTACACATTACCAGCACACAAGCTGTAGAAAAATGCTTTGCTTACACCTACCATGATAAATGCCGGCCAGTGAGTGTAGAAGACTGCATGAAGTCTAAGGCTGTCCACACACTGGTCTTCAAACTGTTACACACATGCCATACTAACTAGATCAGTGGCATGTTTTGGTAATGGGGTTGCACATGGTGGTAAATTTAGATAATCATGCAGCACACAGCTTCCCTCTCCATAGCACCTGTAGCCAGTGAGACCCAGTGCCATAGGCAGCAGAAACCAGGGTGCTTAGTAAAGGGTTTCGGTTATTTTAAAAATTTGATATAGAAAATGACAGTGCAGCATTGAGTTAGTGTGTAGATTTTCACACCGACAATACTAGTGTACTTTAGGAAAAGCCTGGTCTCCAATCAGTAGCTCTCAATCAGCAGCTAGCTAATACATTTTTTTTTTTTTTTTTTTTTTATATATGGAGTGGTACCTCGAGGCATTGACTTTCCCCCTAAACTGGAGACTTATCAAGACAGACAGGGGCATGGAGCATCTACTATGGATCTCCCCAATAACTTGTGGTTTGAGCAGCTTGAAAGGGGTGACAGTTTCCCTTTTTAAAGATGGCTGTCTTACAATACAGATGGGACCTTTTAGGACCCTTATTACCTAGTTTTAAGTGGCTACGCAGTCTTTCTGCCTTAAATGACCCACCATGCCTGTGCAATTAGTCATTTTGCTTCAATTAACACTGTAAACTAACCTGCAACCATCCCACAGGGTATGCAGCGGCTGCAGTTTTGTCAAAATACTTTATTTATTTTATTTTTTAAAAGATCACTCGACTAAGAACCCTGTGGACAGTATATTAAGAGACCCTTCTAAATTAGTCCAGATTTATCAATCTGTCTTGAGACTGTCTGCTCTGCACATAGCAAGCAATCACGGCTCTGGTTTTG
The DNA here is from genome assembly GCF_029499605.1 of Hyla sarda. Lineage (NCBI taxonomy): Eukaryota > Metazoa > Chordata > Amphibia > Anura > Hylidae > Hyla > Hyla sarda. The sequence continues at coordinate 124,361,368 of NC_079197.1, forward strand.
TTCCGAAGCATTAAAGGGGTACTCCGCCCCTGGCATCTTATCCCCTATCCAAATGATGTTAGCTCGCCGCGGTCCCGCTGCTGGGGACCCTGGGGATTGCCGCTGCGGCACCCCGCTGTCATTACTGCACAGAGCGAGTTCGCTCTGTGCGTAATGACGGGTGATACAGGGGCTGGAGCAGTGTGATGTCATGGCTCCGCCCCTCATGACATCACGGCCTGTCCCCTTAATGCAAGTCTATGGCAGGGGGCGTGATGACCGCCACGACTCCTCCCATAGACTTGTATTGACGGGGGTGGGCCGTGATGTGTACGAGGGGCAGAGCCGTGACGTAACGATGCTCCGGTCCCTGTGCTGCCCGTCATTACGAGCAGAGCGAACTCTCTGCGCAGTAATGATAGCGGGGTGCCGCAGTGGTGATCCCTGTGGTCCACGGCAGCAGGACCCCGGCAATCTGACACCTTATCCCTATCCTTTGGATAGGGGATAAGATGTCTAGGGGCAGAGTACCCCTTTAAGGGGGAGATTTCCGGTTTGTTCACACAAACTGGATCCTGTGCAGGATTTGTAACTGCAGATTAGAAGTTGTGCTCAGTCAATTAGTTAACATTGAAATCTGCAGAAGAAAATCCTGCGCATCAAATCTGCGTACGTGTGAACGTACACTTACCAAAACCTTTCAAGAGAAAAAGTTGCTGAGTTGCACATAGCAACCAATCAGATTGCTTTCATTTTTCAGGGGCCTTTTTAACAAAGCATCTGGTTGCTATGGGCAACTTATCCTCTGGACAGGTTTTGATAGATCTCTCCCCTAAGACTAAAGCAGAGCTGTGGTTGGGTGCTATGCATTTTGTTCCGATTGATTTAAATATGGACTTTTAGTCGAAGTAGACTCCATACATTCCCTGATAGACTTGGAATTATAGCTGGCAACTGATGGAGAGCCACAAAGTTGGAAACTATGGCAAAAGAGTAACTTTATTTTTTGTAGTAATTTATACAGCATCTGGTGTTCAGCAGAATAAGCAAATGACTTAAATGACACAAATCAATAAACTCAACAATTCTGCTCTAATTAGTCTCTGGTTGTCTTTTGTTTTGCTACAGCCACTAATTCTCATGCAGTTTTACGTTAGAATCTATGTGGGAGGATTATAAAATCTGTGCAGAAGGAAAGTTGCCCATAGCAACCTATCAATTGCTGCTTTTATATTTCAAACTCCTTATTAAAAATGTTAGATCTGTTTGGTTGCTATGGTGATTTTTTTTTTCCTTCTGCACAGGTGCATGATATAGGCTTCTTGATGTACATGGACAATTACACCCATGAAATGGCTAGCCTGAGATCTAGCCTGTTGCTTCATTTCATGGCCAGGGAATGTATAACTCTGTTGCATACCTAAACCTGCCTCATCCATCCGTGTCAAACAGAGCCTTTCCCTTTTCTTTAATATGAATTAGAAGTTCTTGAGGTACACACTTATGAATGTATTAAAAACTTTTGCTAGGAGTTAACAAACTTACTTACACCCTTAGGCTCTATTCACACAGTATTTGTAGATTTTAATGTAAACTAATGGACTGAACATGGCTTCAAATATGCAGAGGATACAATTTTTACTGGTTAAAAGTAGTTTGCCTTGCACAGAACAGGTTTATTGAGGAATAAATAATGGCAGTAAGCATCAATTTGTCAGGTGGTGAAAAAATTTCACTATGCATTACACTTAACATTTATTTGGGGATTGTTTTTATGCATGATACAGAAGCAACAAAAGTACAATTCTTTAAACAGATGTTTGCTGGTAAGAGTGTATGCACATGCAAGCTTCAGGGAATGAGCCCTGAGAAACAAGGGCTATAGTAGTAAAGGAATTTCTCTCATTTGACTATAGTGCTGCTTAACCCCTTACGGACCCACGTACGTCATGAGTCTGCTCCAGTCAAAGTTGAATGCTGAATCTAAAGTGAAGGTAAACTAATGCTGGTTAGCTCAGGGAGCTTTTCGGGATTGCCACTATGAAATCGAGGTATCCTGAACAGCTTACAGGACAGCCGGAGGGTCCCTACCTGCCTCCATGCTGTCCAATTGCCGAATGACTGCTCAGTGCCTGAGATCCAGGCATGAGCAGTCAAGTGGTAAAATCATTGTTCAATGGTTTCACAAAGGAAACCATTGATCAGTGTGTGCAGTGTTATAGCCCCCTATGGGAGTTATAACACTGCAAAAAAAATGAATAAAGATCATTCAACCCATTACCTAAGTTTGAATTGCCCCCTTTTCCCATTTCAATAACTGTAAATATGAGCTATCGCTGCGTGTGGAAATGTCCGAATTATAAATATATCGTTAATTAAACCGCATGGGCAATGGTGTACGCGCAAAAAGTTTCCAAAGTCCAAAATAGTGCATTTTTGGTCACTATGTCATGAAAAATTATCAATAAGTCCAATCAATGCAAAAATGGTACTGCCCCATATGTGGAAAAAATATGGGGGGGTCTTCATGTTTTGCTAGGAAAAGCCATTGGGGCGGAGATTTATTAAAGCCTTTCCAGAGGTTGAGTTGCCCATAGCAACCAGATTGTTTTTAAAGATCTAAAAAACCTGGTTGCTATGGGCAACTCAGCAACTTTCCTCTGGACAGATTTTTGATAAATCTCCCCCACAGTCTTTGAACCTTTTATCAAATATACAAGGGCATTTCCTACTAATATAAAATGATTAGTATATACTGTAATACTAAATAGCCATCACTGTACAAGTGTCTTGTGTCCTGCCAAGCCATGAGTACTACTTGGCACAAAAAAAAAGTGTATGAGAAGCCTGTAGTGAGAGCTGATAGTCACCTCAGTGATTAAAAACCAATCAGGAGAGCTGAGAAGTAAGGATAAATGGAAATTCTAAGCCATTGTACATAACCTGGACAAACTCCTGTCAAGAAAGAAAAATTTGGGGACCCCCATAATGCATAAAGTTAACAGTCCTGCCTCAAAGAAGCAATGGAAACATGTAGCTGATGAGAACATCCTATCCAAGACCAACAGCTTTGAGATCTCAATTGTTAGGAATGTGGGCTTCAGGAGTTTTATACAACAGATGAACTCAGAAACTAAAGCGCACCTGTCGGATCACTCAAAAAAAAAAAAGGTTCTATGTTGCGCAGTATTTCACCCTAATCATGTACATATAAATTGTGTCTATGACCTATGTCAGATTGTTGTCAATTAGAAGAAGGGGGGTAGGTCCCTTTCTTCTCCTCAGGTGATAACCACTCACACTCCTCAGTCACTGGTCTCAGGAGTGAGCAGCTGTAGCCCTTTCCTTCCTGGTTTTATGCTATACACAGACACACTGAGGGAGATTTATCAAAACCTGTCAGAGGAAAAGTTTGTTTCCCATAGCAACCAATTAGATTGCTACCTTTATTTTTCAGAGGCCTTTTCAAAAATGAAAGAAGCAATCTGGTTGCTATGGACAACTCAAACGTTTCCTCTGGTTAGGTTTTGATAAATCTCCCCCACTGTGCTTACAGCTTTTGCAAAACTACAGCTCCCAGCATGCCCACACATCCATGGCGGTGCAGTTTTGCAACAGCTGGAGGCATATGATTGTAGTCCCCCTGTATTAGATACACACACATTGGGGGAGATTTATCAAAACCTGTCCAGAGGAACAGTTGCCCATAGCAACCAATCAGATCACTTTCACTTTGCAGAGGCCTTGTTAAAAATGAAAGCAGTGATCTGGTTGCTATGGCCAACTTTTCCTCTGGACAGGTCTTGATAAATCTCCCTCATTGACTTTGTTCATACACATGCACATTACCTAGACCACACAGATTTACACACATATAGATGTCCACACACCTATATACAGGCAGGGACACTTACTTTTTTTAAACAAAAAAAAATCCTCCGTTCAGTCACCAGCATCTTTCATCATCTGCTCACAGGCAGCAGTGTACTCCCACCTCCCCCCCCCCCCCCCTTCTCACACATGAAGTGTTAATTTTTAACGTAAATTTATTTTCCCTTAGTCCTAACAGCAGCACAAATGGGGGTGCTCTGCTCCTGTGAAGCTGGCAGGACGGTGGAATTTTTAATTCCGCCCAAGTATTTAGCATTTTAATTAACTCCCTCATAAAAGGCCTCCTCCCCTAGGCCACGTTGCTTATATAACGAGTAACAAAAACAAATAATGGCGGTAAATTTGTGTGCTGCTGTTAGGACTAAGGGAAAACAAGTTTGCGTTAACAATTAGCGCTTCCCTTGCGTCCTAACCAGCAGCACAAGTGGGGACTTGGCAAGTAACAACACAAATAGGGAGGGACTACGGCAGAGCGGCACTTAGGTTAGACTGCCCAAAGGCCAACTCTTCGGAATGTTTGGCCTTAACCCTGTAATGACTGATAAATGTGTTATGGGTGCCCCATGAGGCAGCAGCACAGATTTGTTCCAGAGGAACAGACTTGCTTTTGGCAAAAGAAGTAGACACTGCCCGGGTAGAATGGGCAGTAACAAAGGCAGGAGGAATTAACTCCTGGGCTACAAAAGCCTCACGGATTGCCTCTTTAATCCATCTACTCGGGGAGGGTTTAGAGGCTTTAAAAGCTTTGTTTTTTCCTGAAAAAGAGATGAGAAGGTGCTCTGATCTTCTGAAATTTCCAGTTCTTGCAATGTAGATTTTAAGGATTCTTGAAATGTCCAGTGTGTGATTCGCAGCTTCTTCAGGAGAAGATGGGTTAAGACACAGAACTGGGAGAGATATTACCTGGTTGATGTTTGAGAAGGTCTGTACCTAAGGAACAATGGTAGGCAGATATCTCAACAGGACTCTATCGTGGAGAAAGTGTATAAGGCTCAAAAGCCGAGAGGGCCTGAAGCTCACCAACTCTTTTGGCTGAGGTTATGGCCAGCAAAAAGTTGACTTTAGGGGTTAAATACCTAAAGTCAGATTCTTCCAGAGGCTCAAAGGGGGTAGAGCATAACCCCTTGAGAACAGTGGATAAATCCCATCTGGGAATAGGTCTAAGAACCTTTGGTTTAAGTCTTTCAGCTCCCCTGAGGAATCTTTTGATTAGGGGTTCTTGTGACAGGGATCTGCCTAAGAAGGCAGAGAGTGCTCAGACTTGAACCTTTAGAGTAGATGGGCTTAGACCCTTGTCAAGACCATCTTGGAGAAAACGTAGTAATGCAGAAAAAGGAGGATCTGAGGCTACTACCTCTTTCATAGTACACCACTGAGGAAAGATTTGTTTTATCCGGGAATAAACCTTGTTTGTTGATTGTGCTCTGGAATAAGCAATGGTTCTCAAAACCTCTGCAGGAAGCCCACTATCTAGTAGGGTCCTGTCTTTCACCAGGCTGTCAGATTGAGTCTCCTCAGATCTAGGCAGGAGCCTGTGTTGTGAGACACTAGGTTCTGCATGGGGGGGAAGCCTCCAATAACACCCTTGACTCATCCTCATGAGCTGGGTGAACCAGGACCTCTTGGGCCAGAATGGTATGATGGCTATCACAGAGGCCTGGTCTTGCCTGACTTTCATCAATACCCTCGGTATCATGGAAAGTGGAGGGAATATGTAGGCCAGCCTGAACCTCCATGGTATGGACAGAGTGTCTATCGCCACAGGATTGTCTTCTTTGTAAAGAGAGCAAAACTTGCTCACTTTGGCGTTCAGACGTGTTGCTATGAGATCTATCTCTGGCACTCACCACCGCAGAGTTATCTTCTTGAAAACTTCTTCGTTGAGAGACTATTCACCCTGGACTGGAAGGCCGTGACTTAGACGATCTGCTGCTGTGTTGAGATCCCCTTTTGATGTGTATCGCTGAAAGGTGGGTCAAGTTAGTCTCTGCTGAAGACAAAATTAATCCGGACTCCTTGAGGAGTGCTTGAGACTCCGTGCCTCCCTGTCTGTTGATGTAGGACACCACAGTGGTGTTGTCCGACAGAACTCTATCGCTTTCCCTAGAATAAGGTGTGCGAAGTGGAGGAGAGCCAGACGAACTGCTCTTAGCTCTCTCATGTTGGAGGAGAGAAGTCTCTCCTGAGAGGTCCAAGTACCCTGAACAGGTTACTCGTTCAGATGGGCTCCCCAACCCAGAAGCGAGGCGTCCGTTGTCAAAAATCAGCCACCCCTGTGCAAATCACCAATTTAGGCCTTAAATGTACATAGTTGCGCTATCACTCCTGAGCCTTGTTGTGCGTCTGCAGAGAATTTTACGTCCACATATGGGGTATTTCCATACTCAGGAGAAATTGCATTACAAATTTGGGGGGTCTTTTTTTTTCCTTTTACCGCTTGTGAAAATAAAAAGTATGGGGCAACACCAGCATATTAGTGTAACATTTTTTTTTTACACTAAAAGGCTGGTGTAGCCCCCAACTTTTCCTTTTCATAAGGGGTAAAAGGAGAAAAAGCCCCCCAAAATTTGTAGTGCAATTTCTCCCCAGTACGGAAATACCTCATATGGCCCTAAACTGTTTCCTAAGTGAGAGAGCGCCATGTGCATTTGAGGACTAAATCAGGGATTGCATAGGGGTAGACATAGGAGTATTCTATGCCAGTGATTCCCAAACAGGGTGCTTCCAGCTGTTGCTAATCTCCCAGCATGCCTGGACAGTCAGTGGCTGTCTGGAAATGCTGGTAGTTGTTGTTTTGCAGCAGTTGGAAGCTCCGTTTTGGAAACACTGCTGTACAATACTTTTTCATTTTTATTGGGGAGGGACAGTGTAAGGGGGTGTATATGTAGTGTTTCACCCTTTTATTAGGTGGTAGTGTAGTGTTTTTAGGGTACATTCGCACTGGCTTGTTTACAGTGAGTTTCCCGCTAGGAGTCAGCGCAAACTTCAAGCAGGAAACTTACTGTAAACCCGCCCGTGTTAATGTACCCTGTACATTCACATGGGGTGGCAAACCTCCAGCTGTTTCTAAACTACAACTCACAGCATGTACTGACAGACCGTGCATGCTAGGAGTTGTACTTTTGCAACAGCTGTGCAACAAATGTGACTCCTCTTCAGAGCATTGTAGTTCGCCCGGAGAGCATTTTTCGTCCTAACATGGGGTGTTTCCATACTTGGAAGAGATGGGACTACAAATTTTGGGGAGCTTTTACTCCCTTTACCCTTTGTAAATATGATAAATAAGGGAAAAAACTGCACTTTAGTGAAAATTCTTTTTTTTCATTTACACAACCGACTTTAACGAAAAGTAGTCAAACACCTGTGGGATGTTAAGGCTCACTGGACCCCATGTTACGTGCCTTGAAGGGTGTAGTTTCCAAAATGGTATGCCATGTGGGGTTTTTCTGCTGTTCTGGCACCATAGGGGCTTCCTAAATGTGACATGCCCCCCCAAAACCGTTTCAGCAAAATTCACTCTCCAAAATCCCATTGTCGCTCCTTCCCTTCTGAGCCCTCTACTGCGCCTGCCGAACACTTGACATACACATATGAGGTATTTCCTTACTCAAGAGGATTTTTCTCCTTTTACCCCTTGTAAAAGTTCAAAAACTCGGTCTACAAGAACATGCGCATGTAAAAAAACATTTTTTGAATTTTCTCCTTCACTTTGCTGCTATTCTTGTGAAACACCTAAAGGGTTAACACACTTACTGAATGTCATTTTGAATACTTTGAGGGGTTCAGTTTTTATAATGGGGTCTTATATGTGGTATTTCTAATATGAAGGCTCTTGAAATCCACTTCAAAACTGAACTGGTCCATGAAATATTCCGATTTAGAAAATTTTGTGAAAAATTGGAAAATTGCTGCTGAACTTTGAAGCCCTCTGATGTCTTCCAAAAGTAAAAACATGGCAACTTTATGATGCCAACATAAAGTAGACATATTGTATATGTGAATCAATATATAATTTATTTGGAATGTCTATTTTCCTTATAAGCAGAGAGCTTCAAAATGTTGTCGATGCAAGTATCGACAAAATTTTACCACTAACATAAAGTAGAATATGTCACGAAAAACAATCTTGGAATCAGAATGAAAGGTAAAAGCATCTCAGAGTTATTAATGCTTAAAATGACAGTGTTCAGATGTGCAAAAAGCGCTCTGGTCCTACTGTGAAAATTGGCCTGGCCCTTAAGGCACAGCAGACTGTACAAAAAGATCCCCAGAGAGGCATGGAAGTGGGCAAGTGGGCATCGTATGTGCTCCTGTATGTCATTCATTTCAATGAGCTGGCCGGAGTGAAACGTTCGGTTCGGTCGGCTAATTTTTGCGCCGTATGCGCTTTTACGACCGGACCTCAAACCGTGGTTGACGACAGTTTTAGGTCCGGGGGAAAAGCGCATACGGCGCAAAAATGAGCCGACCGGACCGAACGTTTCTCTCCGGCCGGCTCATTGAAATGAATGACATATGGGAGCGCATACGAAGGCATACGGGAGCGCGAGGTTTTAGCTCCCCCCTGCCGTATGCGCTCCCGTATGGGAGAAAACGTAGTGTGAACCCACCCTTAGGCTGGGTTCACACTACGTTTTTGCCATACTGTTTTCAATCCGTTTTTCTAAAGAAAACCATATGTGTGCAAGGCATCATGAAATCTGAGGGTTACCAGCGAATTTTGGGTCGCACTGTACATCCCAGTGTCAGAAAGCTGGGTTTGCGTGTCCATGAGCCCAGATCTAAATCCCATTGAACACCTGTGGAGAGATCTTAAAATTGCTGTTGGGAAAAGGCATCCTTCCAATAAGAGAGACCTGGAGCAGTTTCCAAAGGAAGAGTGGTCCAACATTCCGTCTGAGAGGTGTAAGAAGCTTATTGATGGTTATAGGAGCAACTGATTTCAGTTATTTTTACCAAAGGGTGTGCAACCAAATATAAAATTAAGGGTGGCAATAATTTTGTCCAGACCATTTTTGGAGTTTGGTGTGACGACATGTCCAATTTGCTTTTTTTCCCTCCCTTTTTTTGGTTTAGTTCCAATATACACAAAGGGAATAAACATGTGCATAGCAAAACATAGTTACATAGTTAGTATGGTTGAAAAAAGACATACGTCCATCAAGTCCAACCAGGGAATTGAAGTGAAGGGTGTAAGGGGATAAGGGGAAGGGATGTAGTTTTATAATTCTGCATAAGCATTAATGTTATTTTGTTCCAGGAATGTATCTAACCCTGTTTTAAAGCTGTTAATTGTTCCTGCTGTGACCAGTTCCTGAGGTAGGCCGTTCCATAAATTCACAGTCCTCACGGTAAAGAAGGCGTGTCGCCCCTTTAGACTAAACCTTTTCTACTCCAGACGGAGGGAGTGCCCCCTCGTCCTTTGGGGGGGGGGGGGGTTTAACCTGGAACACTTTTTCTCCATATTTTTTGTATGGGCCATTTATATACTTTATATACGTTTATCATATCCCCCCTTAAACGTCTCTTCTCAAGACTAAACAATTGTAACTCCTTTAATCGCTCCTCATAGCTAAGATGTTCCATGCCCCATATTAGTTTAGTCGCGCGTCTCTGCACCCTTTCCAACTCCGCAGTGTCCCTTTTATGAACAGGCGACCAAAACTGAACAGCATATTCCAGGTGAGGCCGTACCAATGCTTTATAAAGGAGGAGTATTATGTCCCTGTCCCTTGAGTCCATGCCTCTTTTTATACATGACAATATCCTGCCGGCTTTGGAAGCAGCAGCCTGACATTGCATGCTATTCTGTAGTCTGTGATCTACAAGTACACCCAGATCCTTCTCTACCAGTGACTCTGCCAGTTTAATCCCCCCTAAGACATACGATGCATGCAGGTTATTAGTACCCAGATGCATAACTTTACATTTATCCACATTGAACCTCATTTGCCAAGTGGATGCCCAGACGCTTAGTCTATCCAAGTCATCTTGTAACTTATGCACATCCTCTATAGACTGTACCGTGCTACAAAGCTTGGTGTCATCTGCAAAGATAGAAACAGAGCTGTTAATACCATCCTCTATATCATTGATAAATAAATTAAACAACAGCGGGCCCAGTACTGAACCTTGGGGTACACCACTAATTACCGGGGACCAATCAGAGTACGAATCATTGACCACCACTCTCTGGGTACGATCCATGAGCCAGTGTTCAATCCAGTTACAAACTAAAGTTTCCAAACCCAAAGACCTTAACTTACCTGTCAGACGTCTGTGAGGGACAGTATCATACGCTTTGGCAAAATCCAGAAACACTATATCCACAGCCATTCCTCTGTCAAGGCTTCTACTCACCTCTTCATAAAAGCAAATTAGATTGGTTTGACAACTTCTATCCTTATTAAACCCATGCTGGCTATCACTTATAATACTATTATCCCCTATGTATTCCTGTATGTAATCCCCTACAAGTCCTTCAAACAATTTACCTACAATGCACGCGAGACTTACCGGACTATAATTGCCTGGCGAAGACCTAGAGCCCTTCTTGAAGATTGGCACCACATTCGCCTTGCGCCAGTCCCTTGGCACAATACCAGACACCAGTGAATCTCTAAATATCATGAACAGGGGTACAGATATTACTGAACTTACCTCTCTAAGAACTCTTGGGTGCAATCCATCCGGCCCTGGAGATTTGCTTACATTTACTTAACTTACCTAGTACCATCTCTACATTAAGCCAGTTCAGTACATTACATGATGTGTTGCCAGCACTGACCTGGCCAATGTCAGCTCCTTTTTCCATAGTGTATACAGAACTAAAGAACCCATTCAGTAGCTCCGCCTTTTCTTGATCGTCCGTGACAACCTCCCCATTATCATTATTAAGGGGTCCTACATGCTCTGTCCTTGGTTTTTTTGTATTTATATATCTAAAAAAAATATTTAGGATTAGTTTTGCTTTCTTTGGCCACCTGTCTCCCATTTTGAATTTTTGCTGTTTTTATTAAATTTTTACAGATTTTATTAAGCTCCTTGTACTGTTTAAATGTTATCGCTGACCCATCAGATTTGTATTTTTTGAAAGCTATTTTTTTGTTGTTTATTGCTCTTTTAACATAATTTGTCAGCCATGTAGGATTTAGTTTTAATCGTTTATATTTGTTCCCCTTTGGTATATATTTAGCTGTATAGTTATTTAGAGTTGATTTTAAAGATGTCCCATTTACCTTCTGTATCAGTATTTGAGAACACCTCCCCCAGTCTATGTAGTGCAGCTCTCAGCCCAGGGAAGTTTGCCTTTTTAAAGTTATATGCTTTTGCCTTCCCCGTCTGTCTTTGTTTTCTACATTTTAAGTCAAAAGTAACTATATTGTGGTAGCTATTACCAAGGTTTACCCGCACAGTTACATAACCAACCAGCTCTGCGTTGTTGGAAATGATCAGATCCAACAAGGCATCACTTCTTGTTGGGTCCTCCACAAACTGGCCCAGAAAATTATCCTGCAATAAATTTAGGAATTTTCTCCCCTTTGTAGTTTTAGCCAGCCCCCGGCCCCAATCTATATCTGGATAGTTAAAATCTCCCATTATTACCACTGTACCTGCCCGGGCGGCCCTCTCTATTTGTTTATACAGCCGACCTTCTATCTCTTCAGTGATATTAGGGGGTCTGTAGATTACACCAAATATTATTTTTTCAGTATTTCCCTCCTTTTGTAATTCTACCCACAGTGATTCCACATCCTAAGAATCATCACACACTATGGCATCGTTCACACTGACTTTCATACCACTTCTTACATACAGACAGACTCCACCACCTTTTCTGTTCATTCTATCCTTGCGAAACAATGTAAACCCCTGCAGATTAACAGCCCAGTCATGCGAGGAGTCCAGCCATGTCTCAGTGACCCCAACTATATCAATATGTTCCTCCAGTATCAAGGCCTCAAGCTCCCCCATTTTATTTGCTAGGCTTCTGGCATTTGTGAACATACACTTTACATTTCCATTAAGTTTTACACATATAGTCTCTCTAATGGGATTTTCAGAGTTATTAGGGTTAATGTTATTTTTTGAGTTATAAGGGCTAATTGTACTATTTAAGTTATTGGGGCTAATGGTATTTTTTGAGTTATTGGGTCTAACGTTATTATTTAAGTTATTGGGGCTAATGGGATTTTTAGCGTTATTGGGTCTAACATTGTTATTTAAGTTATTGAGGCTAATGGGATTTTTTGAGTTAATGGGGCTTATTGTAGTTATTGGGGCTAATGGAACTTTTTTGAATTATTGAGATTACAATTTTTCGGGATACATTTATTTTTACGGCTGGTTTGCAACCCATGGATCTCCTTATCCACTGCTCTTAACCTCCCCCCACAGGACTCCTCTCCACCCACCATTATGTCCTGACCCCTCTCTAACCTATCCATCCCACTGTCTGCTATCCATCTCATGTGTAACTGCAATCCTTTTCTGTGAGAAATACTTAATTTTCTTGAAAAATTTCAGGGGTGCCAACATTTACGGCCATAACTGTATACATGAACCCATTTATAATTAATAGGACTTTTGAACAGAACTCCCTTGACATTTGATGGTTAACAAATGTGTGAACTGCATCTTAATATTGGGTGGGAGTTACATTTTAGCATTACTCTTAAAAAATAACACACCAGTATTCAAACATCTTGTTTGTTTTCCCTACATTCTGGGGGCTTCTGCCTAATAGGGGGACTCTCTACCTACCTACATGGTGCTTCTACCTAATAGGGGGGACACCACTTACTGAGGGCTTTTACGCAATAGGGGGTATTCCCTACCTACCAGGAGCTTCTAACTAATAGGCAGAATTTCCTACCTGATAGAAAGGAAAAAAAAAACAGGTGTGTAGCTCACTTGGACCAGAGATATGAACCCAAGGTCACTGGTGATGCCTTCACCCAAAAGTCCAGGAATAAATAAAAATGGATGTATAATCAACTGTGCAATTGATTATGTAAACCAGTCCTCAAAGGTGCACATGGAAAGAAAGAGGATAGATCCAATTATAATATAGATAACAATTTATTCAGATAAAAATATATGATCAAAGCCTCCAATTGCCCTAGTAGGGCCCTTGCATCGGGCGAAGGGGCTCAACAGAGGTCACAGAAAAAGTTGATAAAAAATGGTGTCCATAAAATATAATAAATAGTTCAGATATGTATACCAACTAAATATAATAGTAGCAGCTGGGTGGTAGAATAATGATTGACTAATGCGCTATTTGCTGGAAAAGTTCATTGGTAGCGCAGTGCAAAGTTCAGCAATATAATATAATGTGGGCAAGTTCCATTGGTGCTGTATAATCGTTGGTGGTGTAATGGCACTTGTATGACACAGAGTTTGGTGCACTGCACCGCTCACCGACCATGCGAATACTGGGACAGCATACAGTCAGGGCTGGCATTAGGGATTGTTCCCGTCTGTTTGATGAAGCTTTTGGATGTCTCGGCAGTCTGCGGCTGGCACGGGATGGCGTCCGGCCTTGTGGGGAGATGATTTCCGTGGCTGATGATGTGGAGACAGCGGTAAGTCCTGCATTGGTGCGGGAGTGGATGCAGGCATCCGCGTGTCAGTGAAGCACTAGATGCGCGTGAGTGAGAGTGGTCCCAAAACAAGTGACATCCAGCTGTTGCAAATGTGAAAGTCCAAACTTATGGTTTATATACAGGTTGGTGTACAAGCTGAAGGGTAGCAGGGATACATAGGTGCAATGCTAGACGCGTTTCAAGGCTGAGGGCCTTTTCTTCAGTAGCGATATAAGGAAAGAAAAAAAAATCGCTACTGAAGAAAAGGCCCGCAGCCTTGAAACGCGTCTAGAATTACACCTATGTACCCTTCAGCTTGTATACCAACCATAAGTTTGGACTTTCACATTTGCAACAGCTGGATGCCCCTTGATTTGGGACCACTCTCACTAGGGCGCATCACTGACACGCGAACGCCGGCATCCACTCCTGTACCAATACAGGACTTACCGCTGTCTCCACATCATCAGACATGGCAATCATCTCCCCACAAGGCCGGACGCCATCCCGTGCCAGCCGCAGACTGCCGAAACATCAAAAAGACGGGCACAATCCTTAGTGCCGGACGCCTCCATGCCAGCCCTGACTGTATGCTGTCCCAGCATTCGCATGGTCGGTAAATTGTGCCATGCACTAAACTCTGTGTCATACAAGTGCCATTACACCACCAACGATTATACAGCACCAATGGAACTTGCCCACATTATATTATATTGCTGAACTTTGCAGTGAACTTTTCCAGCAAATAGCGCATTAGTCAATCGTTATTCTACCCAGCTGCTACTATTATACTTAGTGTGTATACACATCTGAACTATTTATTATATCTTATTGATATATTGATGGGCGTTAGGAGGCTTTGATCATATATTTTAATCTGAATAAATTGTTATCTATATTATAACTGGATCTATTGTCTTTTCTTTCCATATGTACCTTTGAGGACTGGTTTACAAAATTTCCTACCTACTTACTGGGGCTTCTTCCTAATGGGGGATTCCCTACATACTGGGGGTTTCTAACTAATAGGGGGGATTCCCTAGCTACCTACTGGGTGCATCTACCCAACCGGGGTGGGGGGGTTTCCTACCTACTGGGGGCATCCACCTAATAGAGAAAATTCCTACCTGCCTACTTGGGGGCTTTTACCTAATAGGGAGGATTCCCTATCTACCCACTGGAGGCTTCTACCATAAAGGGGGACATTTTCTACCTCCCTTACTACTGAGGACTTTAACCTACTAGGGGAAGATGATTACATACCTACCTAATGGGGGCTTTTCCTTAATAAGGGAGGGAGAATTACCTAACTATTGGAACCTTCTACCTAATAAGGGTGAAATTACCTACCTACTGGGGGCTCCTAATCTAGCAGAATTAGCTTCTCACACCACCATCCCCCTACCTTCTCCCCCCCCCCCCCCCTCACACTCTTACCTACCCCCTCTTAATATGCAGGGAACCAAGGAAGGCATTATTATTATTATTTGGGGTACTAAGTGTAGGTAAAGGGTGGGGAATGAGATGAAAATGTGCAGATCCTAAGATATTTGTCTTGCAGATTCGGTGAAGATGAGTCATGTTTGGAAGAAGTCTTCACAGCTGTCTGAGTTGTATAGAGAAGACAAGTAAAGAGAACCTCTCCAAAAAGACGCCACATATAAGTCATTCGATGTAAGTGCAGTTGGCTGCTGAGTCATTTCTCTAATTATGTTATGTCAGTTCAGTCACCCTATGATGGACACATAACAATAGATGTTTGGAGGCTGGTCAATCGTGTGGAAAAAAAATTCAATTACTGTACGTTTCCGTTAGTGAACAAATTAAATATTTTAAATACCATAAAATAGAAAATGTCAATATCAACCCCTGGGGTCTGACAAGTAACTTTACCTTCTACTATGTTTTTCTATTGTTTCTATGTTTAAAAAAAATGTTGATTTTTTTTTTTTATAAATAAACAGTTATATTAAAAAAAAATGCTTTGGGTTTTAATTTTATATATTTCCATGAAAAGGCCCATCAAAATCTTCAACACCAACAGCTTGATGCGCTTAATCCAGCTCTGACTATCAGCAATGAATGGCCAGATCAGCTTGTAGAAGGACATGCCACATTTACCAGAGGAATAGTAACAACTAGTAGTCAATTTATTCATTTATTTCCAAGATAGTTCCTGTGTCCCCCAGGTTGAATGGAGTGGTGTTCAGACATTTGCACTGTCCCTCAAACTAAATGGGCCTGTTAAAATAAGTACAGTGCTGGGCTAGCTCCATAAGTCCCATAGAGTTGAACAAAGCAGCACAACACATGCCTGACTGCCACCCAATTCAACAAAAGTTATTCATTAGATTATTTAACCCGTTAAGGACACAGGGTGTACCTATACGCCCTGGTCCTGTTACCAGGGTTTGAGGCTTGCTCACCATCAGCAGCCAGGGCCCAGAGTTAATGCCGGGCACAGCCGATCGGTCCGATGCCTGGCATGAACCTGTTAGACTCCCAATAAAAGTTGATTGTGGTGTCTGAAACTAAAGTAAAATGATCCCTGCAGCTCAGCAGAGCTGATCGGGACCATTACGATGAAATCACGATGCCCTGATCAGCTGAGAGGACAGCGGGGGGGGGGGGGGGCCCCTTACCTGCCTCCTCTCCAACCGATCGGTCCTCTGCTTCTCCCAGCCAGCCATGCAGGCTGGAGCAGCAGAAAACCGATAACAATGATCATCTATGGCATAGCATTGAACAGTATATACAATCAGAAGATTCCAAAGTCCCCCTATGGGGACTAAAAAATAAATAAAATGTTTAAAAAAAAAAAGTTAATAAACGTCAATGAACCCCCTTCCTAATAAACGTTTAAATCCACCCCCTTTTCTCATTTTTCAAATAAATAATGTAAGAAAAAATATTCATGTTGTACTGCCGCATGCATAAATGTCAGAACTAAAATATAAGGGTAGTTAACCGCACGGTCGATGGTGTACACGTAAAAAAAATTGTGCATTTTTTGTCACTTAGTATACCATAAAAAAATTAATAAGTGATCAAAAAGTCCATCAAAACAAAAATGGTACCAGTAAAAACTACAGATCTTTACACATAAAATGAGCCCTCATATAGTCCCATATGTGGAAAAATAAAAAAAAGTTATAGGGGTCAGAATATGACAATTGAACATACAAATTTTGGTAGTAAAGTAGTAAAATTAAACAAAATCTATATAAATTGGGTATCTGTGACCGTATGCACCTACAGAATAAAGATAAGGGGGGAGATTTATCAAAACTTGTGCAGAGGAAAAGTTGACCAGTTGCCCATTGCAACCAATCAGATTGCTTCTTTCATTTTTACAAAGACCACGGAAAAATAAAACAGGTGATCTGATTGGTTGCTATGGGCAACTGGTCAATTTTTCCTCTGCACAGGTTTTGATATATCTGCCCCATGGTGTAAATTTTACAAAAAAAAGTGCACTGTGTAGAAACAGAAGCCCCCAACAGTTAAATTCAAGAATAAAAAAACTTTTTTTGGCTAGGATTTATATGCACCAAAGTTGTCTTTTGCATTGTTCTGCTCCATCATTAGAGCAGATTTACAAACTGCATTGGAAGCAGGTTCTGTGAAAAATATCAAAATAGTGCAGCATGCTGGACACCCAAAGAAACCTATTAAAGTCATTACAACAGCATTATATTGATCTATGTAAGCCATCTTCTGATGACTTATCATGGGACAGCAGCAAAAAAATAGAAAAAAGAAAAAGTTTAAACATTTTTAGAAAATATCCCCTCCACCAATAAGAATTCTAATTAAACTACCTTTCCCATTTTTAAAATAATACACTGTAAAATAAATAAATAAACATATTTGATATCACCACGTACATAATTGTCCAAACTATTAAATTATTACATTCCAGCTCTTGCACAGCGTAAACGCAAAAAAATTTCAAGCGCCAAAACTGATGATTTTTGGTCACATCCCAGAATAATAATTAATAATAATAATAGTGATTAAAAATCAAGAAATACACAAAACAGTTACAGCGCAAAATATAAACCCTAACACACCTCCGTAGAACTTTATAGCTGGTTAAAGCATGGCAATGACCAGAGTTTTATTTTTATTTTTTTTCAGGTTTAAAAAAAAAAAAAGTAAAAAAAAAAATAAAATACACAAATTATTCAAGTTTGCATGTCAGTTTTGCCAAATTTACCATAAAAAACACACAAATTATTCAAGTTTGTATGTCAGTTTTACCATATTGCGAACTCCCCAAAAATGATTGCGCCACAAAATTGTGTATTTCCAATTTTTTTTTTCAATTTTGCCCTACATATAATTTTTTTCTTGCTTTATCTAGCAATGAATAAGCCCGAATACAACTTTGTCAGTGGAAGAATAAAAATGTTTTGTGTCTTCAGGAGGAAGAAAATATAAGACACAAATTTAAATTCGTAGGGTCATGAAGGGTTCACAAATTTGCTTCCTCCTTATATTCCTACCCCTCTCCCCCCAAAAAATTTAAATAAATAACTATATACACAGTAATGGCTGTAAATGTTGGCACCCCTGAAATTTTTCAAGAAAATTAAGTATTTCTCACAGAAAGGGATTGCAGTAACACATATTTTGCTATACACATGTTAACTCCCTTTGTATGTATTGGAACTAAACCAAAAAAGGGAGGAAAAAAAGCTAATTGGATATAATGTCACACCAAACTCCAAAAATGGGCTGGACAAAATTATTGGCACCCATAACTTAATATTTGTTTGCGCACCCTTTGTAAAAAAAAAATAACTGAAATCAGTCGCTTCCTATAGCCATCAATAAGCTTCTTACACCTCTCAGCCGGAATGTTGGACCACTCTTCCTTCGCAAACTGCTCCAGGTCTCTTATTGGAAGGCGCCTTTTCCCAACAACAATTTTAAGATCTCTCCACAGGTGTTCAATGGGATTTAGATCTGGACTCATTGCTGCCTCTTCAGAACTCTTCTGCGCTTTGTTGCCATCCATTTCTAGGTGCTTTTTGATGTATGTTTGGGGTCATTGTCTTGCTGGAAGGCAGCAAAACAACCCCAAAACATCATTGAACATCCACCATATTTCACTGTAGGTACTGTGTTCTTTTCTTTGTAGGACTCATTCCGTTTTCGGTAAACAGTAGAATGATGGGCTTTACTAAAAAGCTCTATCTTGGTCTCATCTGTCCACAAGATGTTTTCCCTGAAGGATTTTGGCTTACTTAAATGGGTACTCCGGTGAAAAACTTTTTTTTTAAATCAACTGGTGCCAGAAAGTTAAACAGATTTGTAAATGACTTCTATTAAAAAAATCTTAATCCTTCCTGTACTTATTAGCTGCTGAATACTACAATGGAAATTCTTTTCCGTTTGAAACACAGAGCTGTTTGCTGTATCACGAGCACAGTTCTCTCTGCTGACATCTCTTCCTTTTACCCTGGACAGTTCCTTAAAAAGGACAATCCCCATAGCAAACATATGCTGTTCTGGACAGTTCATAAAATGGACAGAGATGTCAGCAGAGAGCACTGTGCTCGTGATGTCAGCAGACAGCTCTGTGTTTCAAAAAGAAAAGAATTTCCTCTGTAGCATTCAGCAGCTAATAAGTACAGGAAGGATTACGATTTTTTAATAGAAGTCATTTACAAATCTGTTTAACTTTCTGGCACCAGTTGATTTAAAAAAAAAAAAAAAAGGTTTTCACCGGAGTACCCCTTTAAGTTCATTTTGGCAAAATTTAGTCTTGCTTTTTTATGTCTTTGTGTCAGCAGTGGGGTCCTCCTGGGTCTCCTACCATAGCATTTCATTTAATTTAAATGTCAACGGATAGTTCGCACTGACACTGATGCTCCCTGAGCCTGCAGGACAGCTTGAATATCTTTGGAACTTGTTTGGGGCTGCTTATCCACCATCCAGACTATCCTGCGTTGACACCTTTCTTCAATTATTCTCTCCCATCCTTGCTCAGGGAGATTATCTACATTGCCATGGGTTGCAAACTTCTTGAAAATGTTGCGCACTGTGGACAAAGGCAAATCTAGATCTCTGGAGATGGACTTGTAACCTTGAGATTGTTGATATTTTTCCACAATTTTTGTTCTCAAATCCTCAGACAGTTCTCTTCTCTCTCTGTTGTCCATGCTTAGTATGGCACACACAGACAAAGATTAAGTGAACTTCTCTCCTTTTTATCTGCCCCAGGTGAGTTTAAAGGAGCATCACTTGCTTGAATCAATCTTATTTCTCTATCGGCTCCATTGGGGGACACAGACCTTGGGGTATATGCTGTTGTTGCTAGGAGACTTGACACTATGGTAACAAAAAAGTTGGCTCCTCCCAGCAGGATATACCCGCCTACAGAGCCTGAGGTAATCAGTTTTAGCTTAGTGTCTTAGGAGACACACTGGTCGGGACTTCCTAGACCTGGTCAAACATTTTTTTTTTTCCAGATTTGGGATGTTTAGTTTCTTATTTCCTTTTTTCTTACGTAGCGTTCACTGTTTCCCCATTTGCGATTGAGGGGGCACAGGCACCGTGGATGTACTGTCAACCCCCTCTCGCCAATGGTCAGTGCCTGGGGTTGTACCTCATGGGTCAGGGTCCCCCTACTTTCCCTGCTCGTCTTGCTGTTACAGCCCGGCATGATGCAGGTGACTAAAAGCTGACTGAAGACTTCATTAGGTAAGTTTTTCAGACTGAGGTGAGTATTCCCCCCCCCCCCTTTTCTTTCAAGTTTAGGACTCTCAACCTCTGGAGACCCCTCTTTTGTATTTTTCTTTCAGGGAATCCCTGCCCTATTGTTTTTTCAGGGAATGTCCTTCTTTTATTCTGTACAGGGGGGGGGGGGGGGGGTTTGGCAGTGGTGTAGGACTGTATGGCACTGTTCTCCTCCTGGCCGGCACTGCTAGTGTGCGAACGCAAAGGGAAAAAAAATATGTGTATTGCAAGACATGTGCTACTGCAATCCTTTTCTGTGAGAAATGCGTCATTTTCTTGAAAAATTTTAAGGGGTGCCACCAACATTTACATTAACCCCTTAAGTACCCGGGGGTTTTCCGTTTTTTGCATTAACCCCTTAAGGACCCGGGGTTTTTCCGTTTTTGCATTTTAGTTTTTTCCTCCTTGCCTTAAAAAAATCATAACTCTTTCAATTTTGCACCTAAAAATCCATATGATGGCTTATTTTTTTTGCGCCACCAATTCTTCTTTGTAATGACATCAGTCATTTTACCCAAAAATCTACGGCGAAACGGAAAAAAATCATTGTGAGACAAAATATGAAAAAAAAAACGCCATTTTGTAACTTTTGGGGGCTTCCCTTTCTACACAGTACATTTTTCGGTAAAAATGACACCTTATCTTTATTCTGTAGGCCCATACGGTTAAAATGATACCCTACTTATATAGGTTTGATTTTGTCGTACTTCTGGAAAAAATCATAACTACATGCAGGAAAATGTATACGTTTAAAATTGTCATCTTCTGACCCCTATAACTTTTTTATTTTTCCGCGTATGGGGCGGTATGAGGGCTCATTTTTTGCGCCATGGTCTGAAGTTTTTTGTGGTACCATTTTTGCATTGATAGGACTTATTGATCTTTTTATAAATTTTTTCATGATATAAAAAGTGACCAAAAAGTCACTATTTTGGACTTTGGAATTTTTTTGCACGTACGCCATTGACCGTGCGGTTTAATTAACAATATATTTTTATAATTTGGACATTTCCGCACGCGGCGAT
The DNA here is from genome assembly GCF_029499605.1 of Hyla sarda. NCBI lineage: Eukaryota > Metazoa > Chordata > Amphibia > Anura > Hylidae > Hyla > Hyla sarda. Next base: position 124,382,597 of record NC_079197.1, read on the forward strand.
ACCACATTTTTATTTACACTGTTTTTTGGGGTTTTTTTTATGAGAAAAGGGGGGTGATTCAAACTTTTATTAGGGAAGGTGTTAAATGATCTTTATTCACTTTTTTCCCCCTTTTTTTTGCAATGTTATAGCTCCCATAGGGACCTATAACACTGCACACACTGATATTTTACATTGATCAGTGGTTTCTCATAAGAAACCACTGATCAGTGGTTTCTCATAAGAAACCACGGATCTCAGGCACTGAGCAGTCATTCCGCGATCTAACAGCATGGAGGCAGGTAGGGATCCTCCGGCTGTCTTGTAAGCTGTTCAGGATGCCGCAATTTCGCCGTGGCGATCCCGAACATCTCCCAGAGCTAATCGGCGCGGTGGACGCGGTGTCCATTTTTAAACGCTGCGTCTAAAGGGTTAATAGCGCGCGGCACCGCGATCAGTTCTGCACACTATTAACCACGGGTTCCGGCCGTTGTTAGAGGCAGGGCCCGACCCGCTATGATGCGGGGCCACGCCGTGGCCCCACGTTATAGAACGGGAGCGGTCCTTAAGGGGTATATATACATATATATATATATTTTTATATATATATATATATATATATATGGTGATTTTTTTTTTTATATATATATGTATTTATTTATTTTTTCACCCATGTGCTCTTGCTGCCCTGACAGGCAGCCTCCATACAGTGACCCCTGCACCCCACCTGCACCTGTTCCTTTGTCTATAGAGTATTGTATATAAAATGTGTTATGCCTTTAAGACCTGTTGTCATGTGATTGTAACCCAGTGAGGTACCGCAGCCACAGATCCACAAGTCCACTACCCCCCAGGTCCAAGTCAAAGCCTGGTAAGCTACAAATGGGGTGAAGTCTGTTATAGTCGGTCTCAGGCAAGTCAGTCCCAGTCAAGTCTGTCTCAAGTCAGCGTGGTCCTGCATCAAATTGTCCAAGTCCACTATAAGTCCCAGCAAGCCCTGTGGTCTTTGAAGTCACTGGTCACCTCCTTGGGCCTAGCCAAGCTGTATAGACTGTTACACCTGTCTGACTCAGTAAAGCTGCCGTTGTTCCATAACTTGGCGTCAGAGTCATTATTTGCCCTCATGCCTAGCCCAAGATCCGGCAATATACCTTTGGGTGGTGTAGAGGTAAAACCATGCCCTGCCGTCATGAACACAAGGGGTTAATGTCATCTGCTCCTAGGTTAATTCCATCTGCCCTCATCACACCCTCACCACAACTTTTGGCGTCCTACGAAAAGGATACAGGTGTGCGCCTTATGCAGAAAGTCCCCACACCAGTCTGAACTGTGTCCAGTATTGCAGAGTAAAACGCACAAGTGTGCAACAAAAATTGCACCACAAAGTGTACGGGACTTTGTCAGTAAGAAGTTTTTAATCCGAGGCGCTTGTGAAATATTGGGGGAGGTGAAGAAAAGACTGTTATCTGCCATTGTGAACTGTATAGAGTCTGTACCTGAGAGAGTTAATCTGGTCTGGGGTTTACCGCACCTGCGAGCAGTTGCAGCTCTGCGCCGTCAGTCCCCAGTGGTGATGGCTCTTCAATACGGTGAGGAGGAACCAAAGAGCCACCCTGTGTTGCCCAGGGGAGCATTTTGCTGACCGGACCAAAACCATATTGGAGGTACCGGCTGCTGTGCTCGTCTCCGGCTGGCAATCACAAAGTCCACAGTGCATCACAGACTCTGAAACACAAACGATCAATGGTACCCAGTCTCCGGTGCCCGAATCTGTCATTACTGTCACGTTACTGTCCGCAAGTCTGGTTGCAATACTGTTTATCACAGGGTACCTGCAAAATAGAGGGCGAGTGTCCACTGTATTACCAGCCGCAGCACTTCAACAGCCATCTTAATGGGGAATGCAGCTTATTCTTCTTAAAGCGACAGCGCACTCAAAAAGCAACGGGATGTCTGAACCCAGCACCACAGATCAACCTGGGCGCCAGCACCCCTTCATCTCCAGAAGCAAGGTCATCACCTGCTCCAGTAGCCAGAAGTTTGTACTCCCCTTGCACCTGTTCAAGAGCCACTAGGGGCGGTAGCCAGGCCTATACCATCACAGTCCCCTGTCCCCGCCCCCAGTGCAACCCACTTTGCCAGTCATCACAGCCTTAGATCTACAGAGCATTAAGCAGGACATTGAGCAATTGACCAAGGCTGTTAAGGAGCTTTCCATCCGGCCTGCTCCACCTGACCGTGAACCACCGTTACCTAGGAAACCTGCTCCTGCTCCCCGCAATCCAAATTACCGTAATCCTCCACCCAATAGGTATTCGGGGACTCATAGACCTTTCTGCATCTATTATAATAAAGCCAGCCATTGGAAAATGCAGTGCTGGGATTGAAACGGATTCACCCTGAGGTCAAGGACCGCCCTTCAGGAAAACAGTCATAAGGTCCAACCCACGAACGACCTAAATCAGGACTCTTTATGTCGCCTCCTGCCCCTTGTAACAGTTAATGTAGAAGGTGTACCTTTAGAGGCGTTGATAGATACCGGGTCACAAGTGTCTACCATATCTAAACGTGTTTTCTACCAACATTGGGATGCTAGATTATTGTGTGAGCCTGATGATGTTAATTTCAGGGTCGTTGTAGGTAATGGGAAACCAGTCCCCAAACATGGATACTGGGAGCCATCTATTCAACTGGGAGAGCATGTACTTACCGGGCAGGGAGTGATTGTAACTAATGTGACAGATAAGGTCTACTGAGTTTATATTTGGGATGAATATTATGAAAAACTATTTCACTGAGATATTAGATGCTTTGTATTCCTCTCTTCCCCATATGTCCCCTTCAGACTAGCAGGCTGTTCAGCACCACTTGAAAGTTCTACTGGCGTAGCAGAAGTTTGCCAACAAGCAAAGTGAAATCTGCAGAGTACGAGATCAAGACATCAGGTCGATAACCTTACAACCCAACGTGGAGACCATCATCTGGTGTCGTGCACATCCCGGAGTCAAGAATAGGGACTTTCAGGCCCTGCTTGAACCTATGCAGTAAGAAGATCATCCTCTTGTCCGAGCTGCGAGAAGTCTCGTCACTGTCACCCTACGGGAGGGTCCCGGTGCGGTTAGTAAACCTTTCTGATTCTGCTACTGTCCTACCCAAATACATGCCAGTGACTCAGTTCTACCTCTAAGAGCCAAAGGACATTGTGACAGAACGTCTGGTGGCCCGACAGAATACTGCTCAAGTTACCGATGGATCCAGTGTTAAACCCCCAGAGCCCTGGTGGGCACAGTTCCAGGTTGGGGATGCCACTACTCCAAGAGACCAGGTCGATGGAGTCATCAATGTTGCTAAAAGATATCATGAAGCATTCAGCAAGCACCCCACCCACTGGGAAAACAACAATGTTTCATCACTGACGACACCTCACCTATGAAGGAGAGACACCGCCCGGTTGTGCCAGGCATGTACCAGGCTGTCAAGAAGATGCTGACCAACATGAAAGAGGCAGATGTAATACAAGAAAGTCAGAGTACCTGGGCGGCGCCACTTGTCCTGGTCAAAAAGAAAGACGGAACTATCTGCTTCTTTGTCAACTACAGGAAGTTAAACAATGTCCCACATAAGGACTCTTATCCTTTGCCAAGGATCGAGTAGTCGCTTACTGCCCTCGGGTCTGCTGCTTACTTCTCCACATTGGATTTGACCAGCGGATACTGGCAAGTGCTCATGGCCATGGAGGATCGGGAGAAGGCAGCCTTCTTGACACCCATGGGGTTGATCAAGTTTAAAGTATGCTGTTCGCGCTATGTAATGCCCCTGCTACGTTCCAGCGTCTGATGGAAAGATGCCTGGGTCATTTGAATTTCCAAAGTGTCTTGTTGTACCTGCACGATGTCATCGTGTATTCTAAGTCTCACCAGGAACACCTCAGTCATCTGTCAGATGTCTTTCATGTCTTGATCAAGCATGAGTTGAAGATCAAACCTCAAGTCCATTACTTGGGACATGTTGCCAGCACAAAGGGAGTCCAGCCAAATTCTGAAAAGGTGGATGCTGTCAAGAACTGGCACGGTGAAAGATGTCAGGAGCTTCCTGGGATTCGCCGGCTACTACCGCCGCTTCATCCCACACTTTGCCCAAATTGTAGAACCCCTCACAGCTCTCCTACGGGGTATAGCGAAGGAGAATTACAATGGAAGACTACCTATTGAATGGGCCGAAGAGCAAGAGACATCGTTCCAAGCTCTTAAGCGTCTGCTGACAGAACCACCCATCTTGGCTTATCCAGACTACAGTCAGCCATTCCAGCTATAAACTGATGCCAGTTTTGAAGGTCTGGGAGCTGTTCTGTCCCAAGTCCAGGAAGCACAAGAGCCAGCCGTAACCTGGAGCAGAGAAGAACGATGCCAATTACAGCTCATTCAGGTTGGAGCTTCTCGCCCTGGTATGGACTGTGACAGAAAAATTCAAGGATTATTTGGCTGCCACGCCATTTACTGTCTACATGGATAATAACACGTTGGCCCACCTGAACACTGCCAAGTTGAGTGCCAACGAACAGTATTAAGATTAGCTAATTACAGCTTCACCATCAAGTACAGAAGCGGCAAGTCAAACGTCAATGGCGATGTACTGTCTCGGATGACCCCCGGCGAAGAACCACCTGCCAAGGACGTGTGGTAAGACATGGAGATGCCCCCATTTTATCAACGGTTTGTGAACCAGTATGTTGTGACCACCCTCATGGATGGTGAATCCAGGTCCAAAAGGGTTAAAGAAGACCTATACACCTGGAAGACTCTCCAAGATGAAAGTCGAGTTATGGGGGATATGAGTTGAAATGTCTGTGGCGACAGAGGAAGCGACTGTTTGTGCACAAAGGACTGTTGTACCAAAATTCTTTGGATCCGCTCTCTGGTGACTTCATCAGATACTGGTTCCCCGAAGAGATGCGGCGATAGTCCTCAACGCATATAATGACCAGTCAGGACACTTCAGAGTCCACAAGAGCGAAGCCACTGTCAGGCGAAGAGTCTATTGGATCAGAATGTGGAGCGACATTGAGAAATGGTGCAGCGAATGTGCTGTCTGTAACGTCACCAAGAAGGTGTGCAAGGACGAAAGAACACCCCTTCACTCCATCCAGAGTGACAGACCCAACCAGTTGGTCGTGCTAGACCATGTGAGATTGTCTCCTACCCAGTCTGGGTATACCTATGCTCTCACCATGATGGATCATTACTCTAAATGGGTTGTCGTACCCGTCAAAGATCTCACAGCCAAGACAGCGGCCCAGATGTTCTACTCCAAATGGGTGCAGACCCTTGAGTGTCCGGAGTCTATCTAAACTGACTGTGGAATGGCCTTCGAGCCCCAACTCTTCCAAGAACTATGTCAATTCCACGACTGCAAGACGTTCCGGACCACTGCCTATCACCCTCAGGAGAACGGGCTCTGTGAATGTATCAACCAAGTCTTCATCCATATGCTGCGAGCTGCCTCTGTGTCAAGGCAAGAAGAATAGCCTCGGTTACTACCCAAGTTGTTGGAAATTTACAACAATACAGTGCACTGCTCCACCGGATACACCCCCTTCTTCTTGATGATGGGATGACATGGGCAACTGCCGAAAGACCGGACATTTGGGTTGCAGGCCCCAATCAACAATTCTCCACAAGCGTCCCTGGAGTGGGTTTCTGACCATCAGAGGATTCAAGAGGCCAAGGAGATTGTCAGTAAGAAAATGGGTGAGGCCCAACAAAGACACCAAGAAGACTACAACCGCCATGCCTCCGCCAAACCACTCCAGGTGGGTGATAAATTCTGGCTACAGAAGTTTCCGAGTACTAACAAATTATATTCCATCTGGGAGACAGAACCCTATACGGTGACGGCTATACCCTATCCCGAGTCCAATGTGTACGAAGTTCAGAAGTCTGGGTATGAGCCACAAGTCGTCCACCGAAATCGCATTAAGATCTGTCTTAAAGAATATTTACCAGTGCTCTCAGCACTGCCTCCTCCAGATGTCAGACCGGCGAGGGAGTATGTTCCTGGCGTAGAGATCCACCCGTCCATGTATTTCCCTATGTTCTCCCCAAGTCAACCAGCATTCTGTCTGCCTCTGACCCAGGGACTAACCCAACCAACATTAGTAAACACGCCAGTCCCTGCTCTGTCTCCATTGGCTCCAGTGTATTTGCCTGTCTCTAGAGTGCCAACAATGTCTCCGATATATCCAATGTCTCCAATACAAATGCCAGCGATCCGGAGTCCAGCGAGTTCTGAACCAATTCGAGCTTCTGAGTTCGTTGAAAAAGATCCGGCTGAAGCTCCAGAAGCTCCGAGGGTTCCTGATTCTCCATAGGTGGTGTTGCGCAGTTCCCAAAGGTCAACACAGGGACAGTTAACAGCCAGGTACAGAGAGTGATAGTACCTTTGTATAATAGTCAGTATAGCATAAGTAATGCTAATGTCAGTTCATGTAAAGACAGTGTTGTACATAGCATTGTGTGTATATAAACTAGTCAAATGCCATGTCTAGTCAGGACTGTAGCTAACCAATGTATATTACCCAGTCTACAATAGTCAGTAATGTCTTATATCTAATCAATTTCCTGTCCTTCGTGTACTGGCCAGAGTGACAGAGCTACCATGTATAAAGGTAATATTGTTATGTTGTCTAAAAATTTATATCCTTGTGTATAGTGTTCTGGGGAGAAGTAGCTATAGCCGAAGGGCCCCAGCAGCTAAGGCATTCGGGTAAAATGCCTCCGGCAGCCCAATCCGAATTAAATATGTAGATTCCACGTGTCATAATTCCAGTTTTCAAATACCCTCGTCAAAAATGGAGCATGTAAGGACATTACCATCAATGCCACATGGACTCGTCCCCAGTTATTTGTTATTTATTCACCAGCCCTGAGAAGGACATTCGGCATAAATGCCCTAGGAACTGTTTGTTATCACCAGGCCCCAGTGGTCACTTTAATGTCGTCCGCCCTCCAGGACTGGACGCCGAGGATGGCTGTTGTTCAGAGGTGGGAGTTTGTGGTGGCCCAGTACAGGAGTTGCACCCCTGTACCCTTGCTGCCCTGTTAGGCAGCCTCCATACATTGAGCCCTGGGCCCCCCATGCACCTGTTCCTTATTATATCTGCTTCTAAGCTTGTTATATAGAGTATTGTATATAAAATGTGTTATGCCTTTTAGACCTGTTGTCATGTGATTGTAATCCAGTAAGGTACCAATGACCATGTGACCTAAGGGTGTAATATGGGACCCCACCAGAGTCTCCTTCATATAAGCCCTGGGTGGAGCCTCCTCTTTCTCTTTAGTGCTGAGTTGCAATGAGGTCAAGTCTGGAGAGAGTGTTTGGTGGTGTCCTCAAGAGGCCTAATGTCAACCATGCAGCCACGGATCCACAAGTCCACTACCCCCTAGGTCCAAGTCAAAGCCTGGTAAGCTACAAACGGGGTGAAGCCTGTCATAGTCGGTCTCAGTCAAGTCAGTCCAAGTCAAGTCTGTCTCAAGGCAGCGTGGTCCTGCATCAAGTCCACTATAAGTCCCAGCAAGCCCTGCGGTCTCTGAAGTCACTGGTCACCTCCTTGGGCCTAGCCAAGCTGTATAGACTATTACCCCTGTCTGACTCAGTAAAGCTACCGTTGTTCCGTAATTTGGCATCAGAGTCATTATTTGCCCCCGTGCCTAGCCCAGGATCCAGCAGTATACCTTCGGGTGGTGTAGAGGTAAAACCACGCCCTGGCGTTACAAACACAAGGGGTTCATGCCATCTGCTCCTAGGGTAATCTCATCTGCCCTCATCACACCCTCACCACATATACAGTACAGACCAAAAGTTTGGACACACCTTCCGCAAATGTTCCGCAAATGTTCGCGAACCGCCATTGACTTCAATGGGCAGGCGAATTTTAAAACCCACAGGGACTCTTTCTGGCTACAATAGTGATTTAAAAGTTGTTTCAAGGGGACTAATACCTGGACTGTGGCGTGCTGGAGGGGGATCCATGGCAAAACTCCCATGGAAAATTACATAGTTGATGCAGAGTCTGGTTTTAATCCATAAAGGGCATAAATCACCTATTATTCCTAAATTCTTTTAGTTAGATCAGCACATAGATTCCCCCATATTAGGCAGCACATAGTTAGAGCCCCCCTTTAGGCATCACATAGTTAGATCCCCCCCTTTAGGCAGCACATAGATTCCCCCGTATTAGGCAGCACATAGTTAGAACCCCCCTATTGCAGCAGCAGAAAAATTGCAGCAGCAGAAAAAGTGCAGCACCAGAGGCCAGAAAAATTAGGCAGGTACACATGGCTGAAATATAAGAACAAGCGCATATCCAAAAGTCCAGAAGACTGTATGATGCAGGACGTGGAAAATCACAGAGAAATCCTTTTCAAAATAAAATTTTTCATCAAATCAAGATGAAAGCAGTGGCCAGAAAAATTGCAGCAGCAGAAAAAGTGCAGCACCAGAGGCCAGAAAAATTTGGCATGTACACATGGCTGAAATATAAGAACAAGAGCATATCCAAGAGTCCAGAAGACTATAATGCAGGACGGAGAAACAGACTAAGAAATTCTTTTCTAAATAAAAATTTTCATCAAATAAAGAAACAGTTCTTCCCTCTCTGTATTTTACTTTTGAAAATTTAAGTTAAAAATCACACGCAACAAGCGTTTCTTTGTGTAATGGTTAGTACTCTTGAAAATTCAAGTTTAAATTATCATAAAGTCCAGAAGACTCTATAATGCAGGATATAATGCTCTATAATGCTATTTGACACCTCAAGAAAGGAAGCAGCAGCGGGTACAACATCATCATCACACCGTACGTCCATGTGTGTAATGCTGCCTGACTGAGACATATCCCTGTTAACTACATCCTCTGGCAATAATGGTTGCGCATCACTCATGTCTTCAAACTGATGTGTAAATAACTCCTCTGACGAATCAAGTAAAGCTGCTGTGGTGCTAGTGTTGGTGGTGGAGGCAGGCGGGCAAGTGGTAGCATGAGAGGTGGCCGAAGCTAAGCTAGAGGAGGAGAAGGATGGTGTGTCAAGGTTACGAGCGGAAGCTGTAGAAGATTGGGTGTCTTGTGATAGCCAGTCAACTAAGTCCTCAGAACTTTGGGGGTTCAGGGTACGTGGCCTCTGAACACTGGCCATTCTAGGACCAAAAATGCCTGTCAGTTTTTTGGTTAAATTTGCACAAGTGTCACACCAAATGTGATTTGCACTAGGGTGACACAATTTGCCCTGCAGTCAAAAAAACTGGTAACTTTGACGTGAACTGACAGTGACGACTGGTTTTATTTAACAGCCAAAAAAGTTTTTTTTTTTTTAAATTTGAACAACTGTCGCACCAAATGTGATTTGTACTAGTGTGACAATGAGCAAAAAAGCTTGCCAGCGGAGTTCCCCTTTTAAGCAGTGGTCCCCAACCAGGGTGCCTCCAGCTGTTGCAAAACACACGGACTGATATATTTCAGCCCTTTGAATACTGTAGTAGTTAGTTGCTTTAAAGAAAAAAAGCTTGCCAGCGGAGTTCCCCTTTTATCCAGTGGTCCCCAACCAGGGTGACTCCAGCTGTTGCAAAACACACGGACTGATATATTTCAGCCCTTTGAATACTGTAGTAGTTAGTTGCTTGAAGGAACTTAAGTTTGATTCTGGAGTACCCCTTTTAACCAGCGGTTCCCTCCCAACCAAGGTGCCTCCAGCTGTTGCAAGACACACGGACTGATATCTTTCAGCCCTAAAAAGGGCTTTTTTGGGTGCTGTCCTTAAAGCAGATGTTACACTAGTGCTTTAGAAGTAAACTAGACCCTGAATACACCACCTAGCAGCAACCTAGCTATCGCTTTCCCTATACAGCAGGAGCAGCTTCTCTGAACCTCCACTTCCTAAGCCTGCAGCATGCTGAATGAGGGTAAAATGGCGTCCGTGCAAGAGGTAGGAGGGTCTGGAAGGGAAGGACTGCTGCTGATTGGCTGTAATGTGTCTGCTGACTCTGACTCACAGGGTCAAAGTTTACTGCAATGTTAAAGTATAGGGGGCAGATCAAACTTCACATATGTTCGCCCGGCGATGCGAACATGCTAAATTCACCCGGAACTGTTCGCCAGCAAACAATTTGTGACATCTCTAATGTGGAATTATATGCTTAACAAAAAAGTGTGAAACAACTGAAAATATGTCATATTCTAGGTTCTTCAAAGTAGCCACCTTTTGCTTTGATTACTACTTTGCACACTCTTGGCATTCTCTTGATGAGCTTCAGGAGGTAGTCACCTGAAATGGTCTTCCAACAGTCTTGAAGGAGTTCCCAGAGATGCTTAGCACTGCTTAACCCTTTTGCCTTCATTGGGTTCAGGTCTGGTGACTGTGGAGGCCAGGTCATCTGGCACAGCACCCCATCACTCTCCTTCTTGGTCAAATAGCCCTTACACAGGCTGGAGGTGTTTGGGGTCATTGTCTTGTTGAAAAATAAATGATGGTCCAACTAAACGCAAACTGGATGGAATAGCATGCTGCTGCAAGATGCTGTGGTAGACATGCTGGTTCAGTATGCCTTCAATTTTGAATAAATCCCCAACAGTGTCACCAGCAAAGCACTCCCACACCATCACACGTCCTCCTCCATGCTTCACGGTTGAAATCAGGCATGTAGAGTCAATCTGTTCACCTTTTCTGCGTCGCACAAAGACACGGTGGTTGGAACCAAAGATCTCTAATTTGGACTCATCAGACCAAAGCACAGGTTTCCACTGGTCTAATGTCAATTCCTTGTGTTCTTTAGCCCAAACAAGTCTCTTCTGTTTGTCGCCTGTCCTTAGCAGTGGTTTCCTAGCAGATATTCTACCATGTTTTTTTGATGGTTTTTGTGACTGCACTTGGGGACACTTTCCACCTAGAATATGACATATTTTCAGTTGTTTCACACTTTTTCGTTATGTCTATAATTCCACATGTGTTGATTCATAGTTTTGATGCCTTCAGTGTGAATCTACATAGTCATGAAAATAAAGAAAACTCTGAATGAGAAGGTGTGTCCAAACTTTTGGTCTGTACTGTATGTATGTATATATATATATATATATATATATATACACACATATCTATACACACAAACCACACATACATTAGCCTAACTTCTACGGGGAGATTTATCAAAACCTGTCCAGAGAGGAAAAGTTGCCGAGTTGCACATAGCAACCAATCAGATCGCTTCTTTCATTTTTCAGAGGCCTTTTCACAAGTGAAAGAAGTGATCTGACTGGTTGCTATGTGCAACTCAGCAACGTTTCCTCTGGACAGGTTTTGATAAATTCCCCCCTAGTGTGGAGTGGTGGTCTGTAACCTAGGCGATGAGTAAAATATTTCACTTTCAGTGCCCTTCAAGTACAAATATGTTCGTAGAGATGAGAATACTCCTTTAAATGGGCACTGTCACTTAAAAAAAAAAAGTTTTGATTGGTTGGGGTCCCAATGCTGAGTGCCCACTAAGCTCGTTCTCTCCCAGCTCTGTCCACGCCACTGAGATGGACTCCTTGGGGGAGATTTATCAAAACCTGTCTAGAGGAAGAGTGGTGCAGTTGCACATAGCAACCAATCAGTTTGCTTCTTTTATTTTTCTCAGGCCTCTTTGACCCCTTAAAGGACAAGTCTCACAGTAAAAAATTGTTCAGCTTTTAGTGCAGAAGGTAAAGTTATATAGGTTTGTAAATCACTTCCATTACCAATGCTGCTTAGAAACAAGCTTTTTCTGCATTCTTCTGTCTGACAGGAAATTCAGCTGTTCCAGGTTTTCATGACTTTCGACCCCCTATTCAGGCTGTTATCAGCAGCATCCCGGGGCCGTGACGTGACAATTACCCAGAAAACCCCTGTGCTGCAGAGAGCTGCCTGAGCTCGGCCTTAGCCCCTCCCATCTGATGAATATTCACACTGTCCTCCCTCTGTTCTGCAGTGATTGGCTGAGCAGCACTGCCTATATCCCGGCTGATTCAGATCATAGTAGCCCCAGCAAACAGGCTGATTCTCTCCCTGCTAATGTTTTTACACTGAGAACGGAGGAGAGGGGGGGGGGAAGGGAGGGAGCTGTCACACTGAGCACTGGGGAGAGAGGAGTGCAGGGCAGAGAAGGGGGGAGGTGATTGTGCCACTGTAAAGCTGTTTCACTGAGAGGAGGAGGGGGAGGGAGGGATTTTACAGTGTAAAACTGCAGCTTCAACTCCAGGGTCCCTCTCTCTGAGCACTGAGATTACATTTTGTTTCCTCGTGGCCACCCTGCTGTATAGGGCTATGATTGGAGCTCCATGTTATGTGGGAGTGAGCTAGCAGAGCTGTGGGAGTGACTAACTTAAGTTAGGGGTGGTAACAAGCTCTCTGCTCAGGCAGCTGAGAGCAGGAAATGTGAGCAGTGCATGCAGGGAAATGTAGTCTTTAAGATCACAGGCATAGCCACCATAACCAGGAAGTAACTGGAATTTATCAGCTGAATAGCCGGTGAATGGGGGCCGGAAAAAAAAAATCACAAACATGTCAGAGAGGTGATAGGTGAATATACTATGGAATGGCTTGGTATTTATTTTTTTTTCTTTGCTGCATGGGATATCTCCTTCAGGGACGCAGGACGTAAATGTACGTCCTGGTGAGCTGGTACTTAACGCACCAGGACGTACATTTACATTCTAAGCATAATCGCGAGCATTGGAGCGATGCCCGGATCATGCGCAGCAGGTCCCGGCTGCTGATCGCAGCCAGGGACCTGCCCGTAATGGCGGACATCCGCAATCCTGGGGATGTCCGCCATTAACCCCTCAGATGCAGTGATCAATACAGATCACGGCATCTGCAGCATCGTGGTCACGAAAATGGATGATCGGATCGCCCACAGCGCTGCCGCGGCGATCCGATCATCCAGCACGGCAGCCGGGGGTCCCCTCACCTGCCTTCGCTGCCTTCCCGGCTTCTTCTGCTCTGATCTGCCTTCCCGCAGACCAGAGCAGAAGATGACTGATAACCCTGATCAGTGCTGTGTCCTATACATAGCACTGAACTGCATTAGCAATCGAATGATTGCTATAAATAGTCCCCTATGGGGACTATTAAAGTGTAAGAATAAAAGTAAAAGTAAAAAAAAAGTGAAAAACCCCCTCCCCCAATAAAAACGTAAATTGTCCCATTTTCCCTATTTCAACCCCAAAAACTGTTAAAAAAATATTTTATATAAATATTTGGTATTGCCGCGTGCGTAAATATCTGAACTATTAATATATTAAAATAAAATATTAATGATACCGTGCGGTGAACGGCGTAAAAAAAAAAAGTCCAAAATAGCTGCTTTTTTAGAACATTTTATTCCAATTTTTTTTAAATGAAAAATGGATTAAGAGTTTTATATAAGCACATATGGTAAACAATAAAAAGTACAGATCACGGTGCAAAAAATGAGCCCTCATACCGCCGCTTAAACGGAAAAATGAAAAAGTTATAGGTCTTCAAAATAGAGGGATTTTAAACATATTAATTTGGTTAAAAAGTTTGCGATTTTTTTTAAGCGCAACAGTAATAGAAAAGTATATTATCATGGGTATCATTTTAATCGTATTGACCCAAAGAATAAAGAACACATGTCATTTTTACCGTAAATTGTACGACATGAAAACAAAACCTTCCAAAATTTGCAAAATTGCAGTTTTCTTTTTAATTTCCCCACACAAATAGCATTTTTTTGGTTCCAGCATACATTTTATGGTAAATTAAGTGATGGCATTACAACGGACAACTGGTCGCGCAAAACACAAGCCCTCATACTAGCCTGTGGAAGAAAATATAAAAGAGTTATGATTTTTTGAGGGCGAGGAGGAAAAAACGAAAACGTAAAAATAAAATTGTCTGAGCCCTTAAGGCCCAAATGGGCTGAGTCCTTAAAGGGGTAGTCCAGTGGTGAAAAACATATCCCCTATCCTAAGGATAGGGGATAAGTTTGAGATTGCGGGGGGTCCAACCGCTGGGGCCCCCTGCGATCTCTCTGTACGGGGGCCAGGCTCTCCGGCCAGATAGCGGGTGTCGACCTCCGCACGAAGCGGCACCCGACACGCCCCCTCAATACATCTCTATGGCAGAGCCGGAGATTGCCGAAGGCAGCGCTTCGGCTCTGCCATAGAGTTGTATTGAGGGGGCGTGTCGGCCGCCGCTTCGTGCGGAGGTCGACACGCCCCCTTCCCGCGGGCTGTCGGGGCTCCATACAGGAGATCGCGGGGGGCCCCAGCGGTCGGACCCCCCGCGATCTCAAACTTATCCCCTATCCTTAGGATAGGGGATAAGTCGTTCACCACTGGGTTCACCACTGGACTACTCCTTTAAGGGATTAAAAAATGTAAGAAGCGATCTGATTAGTTGCTATGGCCAACTGCACCACTCTTCCTCTGCACAGGTTTTAAACCCCTTTAGCCTATGAGCTCGTCTCCTGATGCACACACAGAACAGAGGCATAACTTCACCACTATGGGGGAGATTTATAGAAACCTGTGTAGAGGAGGAGGGGGTGCAGTTGCCCATAACAACCAATCAGATCACTTCTTTTATTTTTCTCTGGCCTCTTTAAAAATGAAAGAAGTGATCTGATTAGTTGCTATGGGCAACGGCACCCCCTCCTCCTCTGCACAGGTTTTGATAAATCTCCCCCTATGTCCTGTCAAAAGTTGTTTGAAGGGACAGGAATACTTCTGGGTAACCATCATTAGGGCACCCACAAATGTCACTGCTTACCTAGACACCAAATCAGCCCGTTTGTTGGATTAGCCTTTACCCTGTTCAGTATTTCTGCTTAACTAATTGGATTTAACAATCAGGGATCCAGGAAAGCTGAGTAACAACATCTGTGATCATATTAGTTACCACCCAACTTTCCCAGACATAGATAAACCAAAACACCTTAGCAGAGGAGAGTGTTCATTTATGGACATTTATCAACGGGTTTAGTCAGGTTTTCTTTACTATAATTGTCGCAAAATTGTTGCAACTGCAACTACGCGATTTTTCGTGCGATATTTTGACTGGAAAGCGAGAAAAGCAAGTTTTCCAAAAATTAACTACTTAGTAATAATTTTAAAATGGACTACGGGTAGTCAGGTATTTATTAACTGCGACAGTCGCAACTGCGCAAAAAAAAAAGTCGCAACAGGGTTAAAAATTGACTAAATTTACTCCAGCTCAAACATGGAGCAGAAAAAGCCACTACCAAAGTAAAAAAGGAAAAATTGCTTACGTGAAAGAAAATTATCAACAGGCTGAAACCACTTGATAAATAAGTCACACATAAGCAAAAAAAAGTAAGGAAAAAATGACTAAAAAAGAGAATACATAAGCAAACATTGATAAATGTCCCTCATTGTGCTAGGGAATGATCTATGACAGTGTTTCCCAACTAGGATGCCTTCAGCTGCTGCAACACTACAACTCCCAGCATGGAGGGCTGTCCAGGCATGCTGGGAGTTGTAGTGTTGCAGCAGCTGGAGGCACCCTGGTTGGGAAACCCTGATCTATGATGTGCTCACACTTCTCACAGTCAGTACCTCCCAGAAGTCACCCAAGTCTGGGGCAGAACACACTAGTGACTGACATAAGCAGCAGCAGCTTCCTGTGCACAGAAAAAGGAAGAAGCCTGAGATGTAATCAGGATGTGGGTACATTACACTGTTCTAGTCCCAGCAGCACAGCCATGAACCCGGAGGAGCAGACTGTCACCTGGCTTATCTCTCTGGGGGTCCTCAACTCCCCCAAGAAGAACATCTGTGACCCAATAGACTTCTTAAAGTGTTCTCTAAAAGATGGGGTGGTGCTGTGCAAGCTGATGAACAGGCTGCTCCCTGGCTCTGTGGACAAGGTAAGCATAGGGTTAAACCCCAGCATGACATGATTGTGCTATTTAGATTTTTACCATAGTTATTACTGTATATTACTGTGAAATGAAGCTCCAAGCAAGAGGGAAACGCCCTGATCTTTGTAGATAATGTCCAACTACTGGAGTCACACTCCCAGGTATAGAAAACCATCAGAATGTACTGTGCTTTCTAGGAGCTACAACTCCCAGCCTGCCAGAGCAGTGTTTCCCAACCAGGGTGCCTCCAGCTGTTTCAAAACTACAACTCCCAGCATGCCCGGACAGCCTTCGGCTGTCCGGGCATGCTGGGAGTTGTAGTTTTGAAACAGCTGGAGGCACCCTGGTTGGGAAACACTTTGCTAGAGTATGCTGGGAGTTATGCAAAGTTTATATGGGGCTTTTAAATGTTCTAGGGTCAAGTTATGTTGAGTAAATATTTAGAGAAATGTATAAAACAGCCTCTATTTGTATCCACACAAGTATAAGAGGGGATGAGCAGAACTGGAGAAAGTAAAATAAAGGCGTGATCAGCACATAAATACCAACTAGGAACTCTTCTCAAATTCCAATTAAGAACTCTACTTAAATTCCAATTAGTAATACTTCCCATGGCTGATAACAGGGAGCAATATATTTCACTTTCCCGCATGGTAAATGCCCCTTTAAGCCAAGCCAGCCCTCATTGTGTTCTTATGTATCACATACATGTTTAGTGTATTATTGCCCATGGCAGGAACAGTCAGGAAGCTTGTACTGAACTTGTGAGAACTGTGTTGATGCAAGTATTAACCCAATAAGGACACATTCCTAAACACGCCACAAATTCTTCAATGGAGAGTACCCTTTTATCTGCAAGTGCACTTTTATCTTCAAGTAGAGGAATCATTTTACAGTTAACGTTTGTTTAACGAGTAGCACCCCTAAAGGGCTTTATATTAACGAGTAACACCCCTAAAGGGCTTTATATTAACGAGTAACACCCCTAATGGGCTTTATATTAACGAGTAACACCCCTAAAGGGCTTTATATTAACGAGTAGAACCCCTAAAGGGCTTTATATTAACGAGTAACACCCCTAAAGGGCTTTATATTAACGAGTAACACCCCTAAAGGGCTTTATATTAACGAGTAACACCCCTAAAGGGCTTTATATTAACGAGTAACACCCCTAAAGGGCTTTATATTAACGAGTAGAACCCCTAAAGGGCTTTATATTAACGAGTAGAACCCCTAAAGGGCTTTATATTAACGAGTAGAACCCCTAAAGGGCTTTATATTGACGAGTAACACCCCTAAAGCGCTTTATATTAACGAGTAACACCCCTAAAGGGCTTTATATTAACGAGTAACACCCCTAAAGGGCTTTATATTTTTTTATGGAGAACTTGGGTCATGTAATAGGGTGCTAACTATTCTCACACTTTGCACGCGACCACCAATAGCAGATCTGGGGCGGAGGGGTTTACTTTCGTTTTCCCCGTCCTGCCCTCCCACAATAGGCGGGGCAGAACGGGGAAAACGAAGAGGAGCGGCGCCGGAGTCCACTTACCCCTCCGGAGGCAGCGGAGCGACGGGGATCGGCGGTCGGCGACGGAGATCTGTCGCGGCGTGCGGCAGAAGAGGAAGCCGGTGAGTAGTTGCCTAGCAACATCTAGAGGGCTACAGTCTGAGACCACTATAGTGGTCTCTAGACTGTAGCCCTCCAGATGTTGAAAAACTACAACTCCCAGCATGCCCAGACAGCTGTTTGCTGTGTGGGCATGCTGGAATTTGTAGTTTTGCAACAGCTGGAGGTCTGCAGTTTAGAGACCACTGCACAGTGATCTCTATACTGCCCTCTAGATCTTGCAAAACTACTACTCCTAGCATGCCCACACAGCTGTTTGCTCTCTGGGCATGCTGGGAGTTGTAGTTTTGCAACATCTGGAGGTCCACAGTTTGGAGATCACTGTTCAGTGGTCTCTAAATTGTAGCACTCCAGGTGTTGCAAAACTACAAATTCCAGCATGCCCACACAGAAAACAGCTGTCTTGGCATGCTGGGAGTTGTAGTTGCGTACCTCCAGCTGTTGCATAACTACATCTCCCAGCATGCCCTTCTGTGATCAGACATGCTGGGAATTGTAGTTTTGCAACAGCTGGAGGTTAATTGGTTGGAAAATACTGAGTTAGGTAACAGAACCTAACTGAAGGTTTTCCAACCAGTGTGCCTCCAGCTGTTGCAAAACGACAACTCCCAGCATGTACTGACTGACCGTGCATGCTGGGAGTTGTAGTTTTGAAACAGCTGGGGGTTTGCCCCCCCCCCCCCCCATGTGAACGTACAGGGTACATTCACATGGGCGGGTTTACAGCAAGTTTCCTGCTTCAAGTATGAGCTGCGGGAAACTCACCGTAACCCGCCAGTGTGAATGTACCCTAAAAACACCACTACACTTCACTAACACCTAATAAAGAGTAAAACACTACATATACACCCCCTTACACTGTCCCCCCCCCCCCAATAAAAATGAAAAACGTATTGTACAGCAGTGTTTCCAAAACGGAGCCTCCAGCTGTTGCAAAACTACAACTCTCAGCATTTCCGGACAGCCACTGATTGTTCAGGCATGCTGGGAGTTTAGCAACAGCTGGAGGCACCCTGTTTGGGAATCACTGGCGTAGAATACCCCTATGTCCACCCCTATGCAATCCCTAATTTAGTCCTCAAATGCGCATGGCGCTCTCTCACTTTAGAGCCCTGTCGTATTTCAAGGAAACAGTTTAGGGCCACATATAGGGTATCTCCGTACTCGGGAGAAATTGCACTACTAATTTTGGGAGGCTTTTTCTCCTTTTACCCCTTATGAAAAGGAAAAGTTGGGGTCTACACCAGCCTGTTAGTGTAAAAAAAAAAATTTTTTACACTAACATGCTGGTGTTGCCCTTTACTTTTTATTTTCACAAGAGGTAAAAGGAAAAAAATGACCCCCAAAATTTGTAACGCAATTTCTCCTGAGTACGGAAATACCCCATATGTGGGCGTAAAATGCTCTGCGGGCGCACAACAAGGCTCAGGAGTGAGAGCGCACCATGTACATTTGAGGCCAAAATTGGTGATTTGCACAGGGGTGGCTGATTTTACAGCGGATCTGACATAAATGCAAAAAAATAAATACCCACATGTGACCCCATTTTGGAAACTACACCCCTCACGGAATGTAATAAGGGGTACAGTGAGCATTTACGCCCCACAGGGGTCTGACAGATTTTTGGGACAGTGGTACGTGAAAATGAAAAATTTTATTTTTTTGTTTGCACAGCCCACTGTTCCAAAGATCTGTCAAACACCAGTGGGGTGTAAATGCTCACTGTACCCCTTATTACATTCCGTGAGGGGTGTAGTTTCCAAAATGGGGTCACATGTGGGGGGTCCACTGTTCTGGCACCACGGGGGGCTTTGTAAATGCACATGGCCCCCGACTTCCATTCCAAACAAATTATCTCTCTAAAAGCTCAATGGCGCTCCTTCTCTTCTGAGCATTGTAGTTCGCTCGCAGTGCACTTGACGTCCAAACATGGGGTATTTCCATACTCAGAAGAAATGGGGTTACAAATTTCGGGGGGCATTTTCTCCTACTACCCTTTGTAAAAAAGTAAAATTTGGGGAAAAACCAGCATTTTAGTGGAAAAATTATTTTTTTTCATTTACACATCCGACTTTAACAAAAAGTTGTCAAACACCTGTGGGGTGTTAAGGCTCACCGTACCCCTTGTTACGTTCCTTGAGGGGTGTCGTTTCCATAATAGTGTGCGATGTGTTTTTTTTTTTTTGCTGTCCTGGCACCATAGGGGCTTCCTAAATGGGACATGCCCCCCGAAAACCATTTCAGAAAAACTCACTCTCCTAAATCCCATTGTTGCTCCTTCGCTTCTGAGCCCTCTACTGCACCCGCCGAACACTTGACATACACATATGAGGTATTTTCTTACTCAAGAGAAATTGGGTTACAAATTTTGAGAGGATTTTTTTCCTTTTACACCTTGTAAAAATTAAAAAATTGGGTCTACAAGAACATGCCAGTGTAAAAAATGAAGATTTTGAATTTTCTCCTTCGCTTTGCTGCTATTCCTGTGAAACACCTAAAGGGTTAACGCACTTACTGAATGTCATTTTGAATACTTTGAGGGGTGCAGTTTTTATAATGGGGTCATTTATCGGTTATTTCTAACCAGAAGACCCTTCAAATCCACATCAAACCTGAACTGGTCCCTGAAAAATTCCGATTTTGAAAATTTTGCGAAAAATTGGAAAATTGTTGCTGAACTTTGAAGCCCTCTGGTGTCTTCCAAAAGTAAAAACTCATCAATTTTATCATGCAAACATAAAGTAGACATATTGTATATGTGAATCAATATATAATTTATTTGGAATATCCATATTCCTTATAAGCAGAGAGCTTCAAAGTTAGAAAAATGCAAAATTTTCTAATTTTTCATGAAATTTTCAAATTTTTCACCAAGAAAGGATGCAAGTATCGCTGAAAATTTACCACTAACATAAAGTAGAATATGTCACGAAAAAACAATCTCGGAATCAAATTTATAAGTAAAAGCATTCCAGAGTTATTAATGCTTAAAGTGACAGTGGTCAGATTTGCAAAAAATGCTCCCGTCCTTAGGGTCATAATGGGATCCGTCCCCAAGGGGTTAAAGGGGTACTCCGGCGCTAAGACATCTTATCTCTATCCAAAGGATACGCCCCCTCCCATAGGCTTGCATTGAGGGGGCGGAGCGTGGTGTCACACGGGGGCGGGGCCATGATGTCACAATGCTCCATCCCCGTGTTCGACAGTAATCAGACCTGGAGCGAACATGCTCTGGGTACTGATTCTAACGGGGTGCTGCGTGCAAGATCATGGGGGTCCCCAGCGGTGGGACCCCCCTGATCAGGCATCTTATCCCCTATCCTTTGAATAGGGGATAAGATGTCTTAGCGCCGGATTACCCCTTCAACTGGGCCCAGGTGCTGAGATATACTTTACCCGTAGTGCTAAAAGGAACTAGTAATAAAATTCAGAAATTCAGACCTCTAGGCACAGTTACTGTTTTGTGCTAATGTGTGTGTGTGGGAAAAAATGAGATGGGAGATGTGGCTGGTATCTAAATATAATGTGCTTTATTCATATATATTGCCAATATAGTCGGTAAAAAAAATCCAGTCTCTGAGCAGGGCCCTTGTTACAGAGATAATGAGATATATATTGGTTAAAAGCAGTATAGCATAATGCAACATAAAAAATGGTTTTAAAATGATGGTACCAGTCTTTAACCCCTTAACGATGCAGGACGTAAATGTACATCCTGGTGAGGTGGTACGTAGCCCACCAGGACGTACATTTACATCCTATACATAACTGCGAGCATCGGAGCTATGCTCAGGTCATGCACGGCAGGTCCCAGCTGCTGATAGCAGCCAGGGACCCGCCGGTAATGGCCGACATCCGCGATTGCGCGGATGTCCGCCATTAACCCCTCAGATGCCTTTGATCAATAAAGATCACGGCATCTGCAGAAGTGCGGCACTTAATGTGGACAATCGGATCTCCAGCAGTGCTGCCACGGGAATCCGATCATCTGTAATGGCTGACGGAGATCCCCTCACCTGCCTCCATCCGTCTCCCGGAATCTTCTGCTCTGGTTTGAGATTGAGCAGAAGATGACCAATAACACTGATCAGTGCTATGACCTATGCATAGCACTGAACAGTATTAGCAATCAAATGATTGCTATAAATGGTCCCTATGGGGACTATTAAAGTGTAAAAAATAAAAGTAAAAACATTTAAAAAAAATCCCCTCTACCCAATAAAAATATAAATTGTCAGTTTTTCCCCATTTTACACCAAAAAAGTGTACATTTTTTTTAATAAACATATTTGGTATTGCCACATACGTAAATATCTGAACTATTAAAATATAATGTTAATTATCCCATACGGTGAACGGCGTGAACGTAAAAAAAACAAAAAACGAAATTGCTGCTTTTTTATAACATTTTATTTAAAACAAATTGATAAAAATGTATTAAAAGTTTTATACAGTATATGCAAATATGGTATAAAAAAAATTACAGATCATGGCGCAAAAAATTAGCCCTCATACCGCCGTTTATACGGAAAAATGAAAAAGTTATAGGTCAGCAAAATAGAGGGATTTTAAAGCACTAATTTGGTTAAAAAGTTTTTTGTTTTTTTTTAAAGCGGTATAATAATACAAAAGTATGCAATCATGGGTATCATTTTAATCGTATTGACCCACAAAATGAAGAGAACAGGTCTATTTTACCGTAAAGTGTACAGCATGAAAACGAAACCTTCCAAAATATCGCAAAATTGCAGTTTTCTTATCAATTTCCCCATACAAATAGTATTTTTTGGGTTGTGCCATACATTTTTATGGTAAAATGAGTGATGTCATTACAAAGGATAACTGGTCACAAAAATAAGAGTTATGATTTTTAGAAGGCAAGGAGGAAAAAACGAAAATGTAAAAATAAAATTGTCTGAGTCCTTAAGGGGTTAACAAGGAAAAAGTTAGAATCAAAAAATAGTAGCAGCGCTGTAAATAAAATTGTGGTTTGTAGCAGTCTAATGCGTAAGGAATGAATACGATGAAATATAGTGTTGTGCAGATTGGCATGGGTGCTCACAGCGCACTCGGCCTGGTAGAAATACCTGCAGTCTTCTTAGGTGTTCCGTCTTTGTTGTGGATATCCTGGCATGTAGGTCTGTGGTGGCAGGTGGGTCGGAGCTGCGTCCTGCCCTGGATGTATGAGTTGACAGCAGCGGGGATGTGGGATCGTGGGAGAGGGGATATGCAGATCACTCGCTGCGGTCGCTTCCTCGTGCTGTGGCAGTTACTCAGTGAATGGTGGTCCGCTGAGCAGGGGACTCCAGCGCTTGAGAATGGAGAATCAATCCTTGTCAAGAGTTAGAAATGGCAAAGTGGATTACTGGTTGATAGCTAATAGCCAGACACGTTTCGGGGAGAACCCCCTTTTTCAATGGCAAAAGTGGGAATTCATTATTTAAAATTTGTATTTCCTTTTATAGAAATCATGGCTTTGCACAGGCATGGACAAAGCCCAGTAAGTGAGGGTGGGCTAGCACTCCTCTGTGCTCTCTCCTGTCTGATAGCACTCCACTCCTCTGTGCTTTCTTCTGTCTGATAGGACTCCACTCCTCTGTGCTCTCTCCTGTCTGATAGGACTCCTCTGTGCTCTCTCCTGTCTGATAGTACTCCTCTGTGTTCTCTCCTGTCTGATAGGACTCCTCTTTGTTCTCTCCTGTCTGATAGTACTCCTCTGTGCTCTCTCCTGTCTGATAGGACTCCTCTGTGCTCTCTTTCCTGTCTGATAGGACTCCTCTGTGCTCTCTTTCCTGTCTGATAGGACTCCTCTGTGCTCTCTCCTGTCTGATAGGACTCCTCTGTGCTCTCTCCTGTCTGTTAGGACTCCTCTGTGCTCTCTCCTGTCTGATAGCACTCCTCTGTGCTCTCTCCTGTCTGATAGCACTCCTCTGTGCTCTCTTCTTTCCTATCAGACAGAGGAGTCCTAGCCCACCCTCATTTACTGGACTTCGTCCCTGCCTGTGCTTCAGCTTGGACAAAGCCATTATTTCTATAAAAAAGGAATAACATTTTCTTATGAAGTTTATTAGAAAGGTTAATGTTTTGCCAAGATGTATCAAAAGTTTTTGTATCTGACGGTGTCCATTTAAACATACACTAAATATATTCCAACCCTTAAAGCATACCTGTTAGATCCAACAAAAAAACGTTTTTTAATATATCACTTAGTACCTAATCCTGACCATATACATCTAATTTTTATGTGTCTAGCACCTTTATTTATTTTTTTATTACAGTTTTAATTTAGCACACTAGTTTGAATTCCTCTCAAAGGGAGGGGGCGTGGCCTCACGGTGCTGGTCTCCGCCCACTCCCTCAGTGAGCTGTCTGCTCACATCTCCCCTAGCATTAGCAAAACTACAACTCCCATCATGTCCTCACTGACAGTAGCGGGGACACAAGCTGACAGTGGGAGGATTTTTCCTCCAGATGTGAGCCCTGCGCTCACAGCTGTCAATCAAGGAAGTGTCCATGACATAGGTGATGATGCATGGACACAGCCGGACTAGTATATGTCCAAGCAGGCAGGGGGGCAATTGTTTGACGGGCTTTTTCAGTTTGAAATACTGAAAATTTTCAAATGAAAGCAATTGCAAAACCTATTGGTTTATACATGCTTTACAACATATCAAAAGTTTTTGTATCTGACAGTGCCCATTTAAATGTATGGATAACCCTTTTTTATTTTTTCATTTCCATTAGCGTACATCTGAACATTGTCAAGTGAAGTGAATACCCTCTGAAATAGATAAGGGTCCATGCACATGGCATTGCTGCCTGCCTGCTGCAGCATATTACAGATACTTAGAATAACTGTGCCTTGCTTACATATGATATGTTCTCCCTTAAAGGACATCTGCAGTGTTACAAACACTTATCCCCTATCCTCAAGATAGGGGATAAGTGTTTGATCGCGGGGGGTCCGAACGCTGGGGCCGCGGCTGTCCCGTGCAGGGGGCGTGCCAGCCACAGCATGACGTTGCAGCTGGCACGCCTCCTCCATACATCTCTATGGGAGAGGCAGCATTCGTGCCTCCCCGCATCCCCAATAGAACTGTATGGGGACGGGGAGGAGACGGGCCGTCACCGTCGACCTCTAGGCCGACGCTATGCGCCTTAGCGCTTTTGGCGGCGCCCCGTTAGGGAGATCGGGGGGGGGTCCCAGCGGTCGGACCCCCGGCGATCAAACACTTATCCCCTATAAGTGTAATGCTGCTGCAGTTGTCCTTTAAAAACACCCAGAATACCTATGTAATGCTGCATGCATGGGGGTACAGATAGAAAGCTCTGTTCTAATATGGCGGTGTGCATGAGGCCTTGGTATTGCTCAGTGTTGCATTCATCAATTGTGAAGTGTTGTACTGAAGAGAGGACAATGCACATTTGCAGAAAGAAGGAAGTTAGATTTTACACAAAGCAACATGGTGTTTGAATGAACTCATATTCTGAAATCCAGATCTCAGCTCCACCTCTGTTGTGACGGTGAGAGCCCTGCCTATACATTCCTCATCTAAATACAGTGTGGGATCACTTCCTGCAGCTGGTATACCAGCAAAAGTGGATAGAAGGCAGCAATCCAAAGAAAATCCCATAATGACACCAAACTATGTCATTTATAACCTAGCATAGTCTTTCTCAATCATGGTCTGTTGAGTTGAAACATTGCATAGCTTTTTTTTTTTCAGGACACAGGGACCAGTACTCTGATATACATGTTTATCATCCTGTACTGTGCGTTGGATCCTTTTATTTTGCAGCTATATGGATGGACACTAAATTGCATGAGATAAGAAAGTAAGGATAAGGTAGAGTGCAATAGGGTTCAATGCTTACAACCAAAAGTATTACCAGTAGTACAATGACGTGAATCTGACAGATGGATCGACCCCCCCCCCCCACCTAATCCTAATACACAGGTGGTTAGTGTGTGTGATCCAGAGTAAAACCCAATGTATTCCTTACACCAATCTGTTCAGCCTTTAGAGGTGCAGATAGTCCTCAAACCTGCCCAGTGCAGATAAGAGATCATTTACATATTGCAGGATTGTGCTATATCTCGGGAACAGTTGAACGGATTGGGGGTAAGGAATATATATCTCTTCCTATACAGAAATAGGTAGTGATCTATCCATATGGCTTTGCAGGGTGAGGAGCAACTGGCTCTGTTTTGAGCTAACGGGCTCGTATCTCATTCATTTCAATGGGCCGACCAGAGTCAGATAGTGACTCTGGACAGCTCATTTTTGCCCCGTATTCAGTTTTCTGACATAGTAACAAATATGGCCATATAGGTCCCTGGATCAACCTTCTGTCCTATAAATCTAGAATCCATAACCTGTAATGTTATCATTCTCCAAAAATGCATCTTTTTAAATTCTTTCACCGAGTTAACCATGACCACCTCCTCTGGGAGAGAATTCCACAGTCTCACTGCTCTTACAGTTAAGAACCCCTATCTGTGTTGGTGTAGAAACCTTCTTCCCTCTAAATGTAGAGGATCAGTCCTGGGTATAAATAGATTATGGGACCTAAAACTGCGGCATACGACAGTTTTAAGACCAGTCACAAAACCAGATACTGGGCAGAAATGAGCCGACCGGAGACACTGTTTGACTTTGGTCGGCTCATTAAAGTGAATGGATTTCAGTTCCGGTCCAGCTGAGGTACAGAAGCGCCCGGTTTTCCTGCTCCCCAGCGGGATCTGGCAGCCGTAGGGTGCAATTGTGATGTGAATGCAAACTAAGATTGCCTCAGGAACCTGTTCCTGGTTAGCTGATGTGCACTCAGGGTGCAGCCAACACTCACTGTCAGAGGTTGACACTTATGACAATCATTCAGCTCTCTAAATGCCACGATCAATAAAGATCGCAACATTTAGGCAGTTGTATGACAGATTCTTGTCCTGTCAGATCTCCCATTGGCACCCCTGCAATGTAATCACTGGGTGCAAATCAATTACCATGGAAGCTGGATGCCTTCTGAAGACCTCATCGCCTGCCATGGTAGATCTGCCATTACAGCCTGTCAGAAGAAGGCTGCTTTAGTAAATCACTAATTTAACAGTTCAATGTAATGCAATTGGAATTGCTAATAAAAGTCCCCTAGGGGGACAAAAACTGGTGTAATGAAACAGTAAAAAGTGTTTAAAAAAATATATAAAAATCACCTTAATAAACATTTGAATACCCCTTTTAGATAAATGTGCTGGAACATCTTGTCTATTATAATATAATGTTATTGATCACTTCGTGGTGAACAGCAAACCCAATGCCAGAATTATTGATTTTGGTCATATCACATTACAGAAAAAAAAGGATTTAAAACTGATCAAAACATGCCATCTACCCCAAAATGGTACTAATAAAAAAATACAGATTATTACGCAAAAGCAAGCCCCCCACACAGCTTAAAGGGGTATTCCAGGAAAAAACTTTTTTTTTTTTACAGATCAACTGGCTCCAGAAAGTTAAACAGATTTGTAAATTATAGAAGGTACAAAAACATTTTTTTTTCTTAGTATATTTGTAAATAGTAGATTTGTAAATTACTTCTATTAAAAAATCTTAATCTTTCCAATAATTATCAGCTGCTAAAGTTGAGTTGTTTTTTTCTGTCTGGCAACAGTGCTCTCTGCTGACACCTCTGCCTGTCTCGGGAACTGCGCAGAGTAGAAGAGGTTTGCTATGGGGAATTGCTTCTACTCTGGACAGTTTCCGAGACAGGTGTCATCAGACAGCACTTAGACAGGAAAAACAACTCAACTTCAGCAGCTGATAAGTACTGAAAGGATTAAGATTTTTTAATAGAAGTAATTTACAACTCTGTTTAACTTTCTGGAGCCAGTTGATATATATATATAAAAAGTTTTTTCCTGGAATACCCCTTTAAGGGTATGTTCACACAGTGTAAAATTTGCTGTCATATTTTATGTCCATTTTCCTCAGTAATCGGCAGAAATGCAGGCACAAATGAATGGGGACACTTTTTTGCCGAATACAGAGGAAAATACACATGTGAAACAAAATACAATAGTGAATTTTGACTCTGTATGAACATAAACAGCTGCCGTTTTTTATGTTTCCTCCGCGATGCAGTTTTTGTGGCTTTTTTTTTTTGTCCAATTTTTTGTGTGTTTTAGTATATGCCTTTTTTCTGTGTAATTTTTTTCCAACTAGTCTTTTTTTCATTACAAGTCATGTAAATTCTTAAATCCTATGATTTATTGGAGAATGTGAGGAAAAAAATTGCAGAAAAAATGCACATTGACAAATGTATTTTTTTTAACCTGTGCATTTTGATAGGAGAAAAAATGCCATAGACTAGATAAAAAAACATCATCATAGACATAACATGCTGCCTTTGTGAAAAACTTGCACTGACCCAAATAATGCCACAAAAGGGAGAAAATACGACAGCAAAAAAGAAAGCATTGTAGGTATTGTGCTTTATATTTCACTATTGACTCCCAGCTTACTGGGCGCAGCATTTCTTCAGAAAAGAAGACATTTAGGGGTTATCAAGGGATAGAAAACATAGCTGTGTTCTTCTAGAAATAGCCCCATTTTTGGCCTCAGCTTGTGTGTGGTATTGCAGCTCAGTTCCTATGAAGTATTTGAAGCTGTAATACCACATACAACCTGATGGAGTGTCGCTGTTTTTGGAAGAAAGTAGCTTTGTTTTTCTATCCCTGAATAACCCCTTTAACCCCTTAAGGACGCAGGACGTAAATGTACGTCCTGGTGCGGTGGTACTTAACGCACCAGGACGTACATTTACGTCCTAAGCATAACCGCGGGCATCGGAGCGATGCCCGTGTCATGCGCGGCTGATCCCGGCTGCTGATCGCAGCCAGGGACCCGCCGGCAATGGCCGACGCCCGCGATCTCGCGGGGGTCCGCCATTGACCCCTCAGGTGCCGGGATCAATACAGATCCCGGCATCTGCGGCAGTGCGCGATTTGAATGAATGATCGGATCGCCCGCAGCGCTGCTGCGGGGATCCGATCATTCATAACGCCGCACGGAGGTCCCCTCTCCTTCCTCCGTCCGGCTCCCGGCGTCTCCTGCTCTGGTCTGTGATCGAGCAGACCAGAGCAGAAGATGACTGAAAACACTGATCTGTCCCCTATGGGGACTATACAAGTGTAAAAAAAAAATGTAAAAAAATGTAAAAGTAAAAGTAAAAAAAAGTGAAAAATCCCCTCCCCCAATAAAAAAGTAAAACGTCCATTTTTTCCTATTTTACCCCCAAAAAGCGTAATTTTTTTTATAGACATATTTGGTATCGCCGCATGCGTAAATGTCCAAACTATTAAAATAAAATGTTAATGATCCCGTACGGTTAACGGCGTGAACGAAAAAAAAAAAAAGTCCAAAATTCCTACTTTTTTAATACGTTTTATTAAAAAAAAAAATAATAAAAAATGTATTAAAAGTTTTTTATATGCAAATGTGGTATCAAAAAAAAAGTACAGATCATGGCGCAAAAAATAAGCCCCCATACCGCCGCTTATACGAAAAAATAAAAAAGTTATAGGTCATCAAAATAAAGGGATTATAAACGTACTAATTTGGTTAAAAAGTTTGTGATTTTTTTTAAGCGCAACAATAATATAAAAGTATGTAATAATGGGTATCATTTTAATCGTATTGACCCTCAGAATAAAGAACACACATCATTTTTACCATAAATTGTACGGCGTGAAAACGAAACCTTCCAAAATTAGCAAAATTGCGTTTTTCGTTTTAATTTCCCCACAAAAATAGTGTTTTTTGGTTGCGCCATACATTTTATGATATAATGAGTGATGTCATTACAAAGGACAACTGGTCGCGCAAAAAACAAGCCCTCATACTAGTCTGTGGATGAAAATATAAAAGAGTTATGATTTTTAGAAGGCGAGGAGGAAAAAATGAAAACGTAAAAATTTAATTGTCTGAGTCCTTAAGGCCAAAATGGGCTGAGTCCTTAAGGGGTTAAAATGTTAGGTGGCATTAAAATAAAGTTTTACCATGTTGTTTAGACATAAAAAGTTTAGATCGCCCCTGGTGTCAGTCCTGATACTTCTGCCATTGTGAGTAATAGCCAGCCTTCAGTAGACTCTAATGGAGTAAATGGAGTCAGATTGTGCAGCCAGCTGGGGAGTAAAGCGCAGTTATTCTCAATTGCAGCGGGTCTCAGAACTGAGACCTGGTGCAATCTCTAATCTTTTAACATTACATATCAGATTTAAAAAAATATCAGCAGCTGAAAAATGGATGTCTCTCACGTAAACAATTACAGTGCTCCCTCAACTTACAATGGCCTCAACATACAATAGTTTCAACATACAATGATCTTTTCTGGACCATTATAAGTTGAAACCAGACTCAACATACAATGTACGGACAGTTTAGATCTGCATAACCTGTCAATGGCTGGAAGATCTGGCCAATCAGAATGGGGCATTAAGTGGTAAAAACCCCTGTATTACTGAAGCGTATGCACTGACTGGTGTCTGGTAGCGCCCCCTACAGTACAGGGAGGTATTACATGTTCTGAACACTTTACCTGTGCCAGGGTTAGCTGCTCCTTTGAACAGGTGAGGGCGGCTCCATGTTACTTTTTTAGGACATTGTCTGTACTGTACAGGACCCTGAAGAAGCTCCTGTCCTCTACATAGACCAGTGTTTCCCAACTAGGGTGCCTCCAGCTGTTGCAAAACTACAACTCCCAGCATGCCCGGACAGCCTTCGGCTGTCCGGGCATGCTGGGAGTTGTAGTTTTGCAACAGCTGGAGGCACCCTAGTTGGGAAACACTGACATAGACAGTGATTTACAGCTCCCAGCAGATCTTTCTTACTTTTATATGTAAGGATTTGCTTTATCTATATTAGTTATCTACTTATTTTTCTTTAATCCTCACTTTTTTCTATTTTTGGATGACATTTTGGTGGCTTCAGAACCAATTACCAGGTTTCCATAGAGTTCTGGTCTCAACATACAATGGTTTCAACATACAATGGTCGTCCCGGAACCAATTAATATTGTAACTTGAGGGACCACTGTACTGGTAAGTAAAATGCTGAATATGGACCCCCAGAAGGAGGACGCTTGGTCTGAAATGATGGTAGGCGCGGATGCCTCTCCTTGTGTGTACCATTGCGTTATACATGTGGGTAACTCGATCCCCAGCATGGGCTTTGTTTACAAGATGTTTTGCACTGATTAACCCTATAATGCATAGTGGGTGGTTTATACCCCCATATTCAACACTTTTCTTACTTACCTGTCAATGTTTAAGTGAGAGACATCCATTTTTCAGCTGCAATCTTATATTTAGTGTCTTTTTAACCAATAAAGATTGATATTCCTGTAGGTAGTTGTATTGTATATACTGCATATAGCAGATTTATACTGGTCCCAATATTTAGGCCAATATAGTACTGTTGGGTGATAATATAAGTACACCCCCATACTATTTCTGTGTGCCCAATTATACACACTTGTGTGTTCGGTATAGTTAAACATTTGACATGTCTAACGACATGTGAATAGTTTATATTAATGACACTAACCCTTTAAACCAGTGTTTCCCAACCAGGGTGCCTCCAGCTGTAGCAAAAATACAACTCCCAGAATGTCTGGGCATACTGGGAGTTGTATTTTTGCTACAGCTGGAGACACCCTGGTTAGAAATCACTGCTCTAATTAAAGAAAATACATTTTTTAAATCCGAATTTCCAGATTATAGATGTGTTAGAAGTGATCACTTTATCAATATATACAAGTGGTCTTCTACCTGTTGCTCTCCAGCTATTGTGAATCCACATCTCCCAGCTTGCCCCCAGAGCCAGTAGCCATGCTGGTATTTGCAGTTCTGTAACAACTGGATGAGAAAAAACGATTGGATATTGGGATCTAGTTATCACAGCAAAGACTTGTTCCTTTCTATCAGAATGATTGACACGCCTGTGGTGTCTGCAGGGAAAGAGAGCTTTGTCTGCTGGGGAACTACAAATATAAGCATGTCATGATAGATTATATAGTTTGGGGAAAATAATAGCTGCTATGACTTGCTGTTCCATACCGCCTAAAAAGCTGTGTTATCAGCCAGAAATGATATTTACAAACAGAGCAGAGATCGGTTTTAGTTTAGTTATTTATCCTGCTGATACATTTTGTAACATTTGCAGTTCAAGTGATACAATGTATCATTTTGTGTTATGTTACTGTATCCCCTTCCTGAAGCTGGAGATAGAAGACTGACAGTCATTGGTAGCTGTGTAGAAACTGCAATTGGTGAATTCTCTGTGACTTTCTTATTGGCCAGAGGAATTTTCCAACCCAGTTTGCTTTCTCTTCCTGTCAGTGAATGTATATACTGTTGTTTGCTTCACTGGAGGCTGTTGTGTCCCCCAAATTTCTACCTACAAGGTCAGTGGATGTTTTCTATGAGCCTTTCTTTGCTCTTTCCTTGCTATTTGTTCTGTGCAGATTTTATAGATTGTGTCATATTGGAAGAGATAGGTCATAGGGCTATCTAAGTAACTCAGCTGGCTGAGCTCTGTGCTGTATAAATGTGCAGGAGAGCTGGGGGTAATGACTGTTATACAGCGTTTCTGCCTAAAAAAACAAATAATTCACTAGTAAACCTACATTGTTAAATTGCTTTTTGGTGAACTCCATATATATATATATATATATATATATATATATAGTGATCCCTCAACTTACATTGGCCTCAACATACAATAGTTTCAACATACAACATTCTGGACCATTGTAAGTTGAAACCAGACTCGACATACAATGACAATCTGGACAAAGACAGTCCAGATCTATGAAACTTGTCAATAGCCGAGAGAACTGACCAATCAGAATGGGCAATTTACTGGTAAAACCCCTGTATTACTGAAGCGTATGCACTGACTTTTGTCTGGTAGCGCCCCCTACAGTACAGGGAGGTATTACATGTTCTGTACTCTTTACCTGTACCAGGGTTAGCTGCTCCTTTGGACACCAGGTGAGGGCGACTCCATGTTACTTTTTTAGGACACTGTGTACTGTACAGGACCCTGAAGAAGCTCCTGTCCTCTACATAGACCAGTATTTCACAAGCAGGGTGCCCCCAGCTGTTGCAAAACTACAACTCCCAGCATGCCCGGACAGCCTTTGGCTCCCTGCTTGGAAAACACTGACATAGACAGTGATTACAGCTCCCAGCAGATCTTTTATCCTTTTATTTGTAAGGATTTGCTTTATCTGTATTAGTTATCTACTTATTTTTCTTTAATTCTCACTTTTTCCTATTTTTGGATGACATTTTGGGGCTTTGGAACCAATTACCAGGTTTCCATAAAGTTCTGGTCTCAACATACAATGATTTCAACATACAATGGTCGTCCTGGAACCGATTAATATTGTAACTTGAGGGACCACTGTATATGTATGTATGTATGTGTATATATATATATATATATATGTGTGTGTGTGTATATATAGCAGCTAGTCTGACTACTATTACATCTCCTACAGGGGTTGTCCCTTAGCTTTCCCAGGGTTATAAACAGGGCTAAAGTCCTGCAGGAACACACGGGAACGGAGTTCCTGCGCTTTTTCCAGAGCAGGAACACTGTTCCCATTTGCAGGAGTCCTACAGGACCAGCTCGTGTGGAAATCATGGGTGAGTTCCCGCACTTTTTTCCCCAGGACTTGACCCTTGGTTATAAACCCATATATTCTCATTCCTATATTACTGCTTGGGCAGATTTGCCATTCAGGAGTCTGGAAATCTGGTGTTGGCAGAATTATTCATTGTCAAAGATGTAATGTTTCTTGCTTTGGACTATCTCTATTTGTTAGAGGAGTCCTCCAATGGTAAGCTTTTGACAGGGTGCAACTGTCAACAAGGGGAACCCGCTTTAAGGTTTTAGATTTCCTGCAGTGCCACCCCAGGAGAATTGAAGCACAATATGATTCTCAGTGAAACCAATAGACTGTCTGTATATCTATTAGAAAGAGAAACAGAGACATGCTAAGTAGCCACTCTCTGCTCCAGCTAATAGATGAGGGTCCTGAGTGGGGGAATCCCTTTTACAAACTCTGGATTCCCAAATTGTAAAAAAAAAAAAAAAATCCAATTTTATATACGTGACCTGTAATTTATACCCTATGGCAGTGGTCTCCAAACTGTAAACCTTCCGGAAGTTGTAATTGGCTGGCTGGGCATGCTGGGAGTTGTAGTTTTGCAACATCTGGAGGTCCACAGTTTGGAGACTGCCATAGGGGATGCCAACGGCTGTCCGGGCATACAGGGAGTTGTGGTTTTGCAACATCTGGAGATCCACGGTTTGGAGACCACTGCAATAGGGGATGCCAACGACTGTCCAGGAATGCTGAGAGCTGTAGTTTTGCAAAATCTAGAGGTCCACAGTTTGGAGACCACTGTCATAAGTGATGCCAAAAGCCTTTCCCGACATGCTGAAAGTTGTAGTTTTGCACCATCTAGAGGTCCACAGTTTGGAGACAACTACCATAGGGGATGCCAACAGCTGTCTTGGAATACTATGCAGTGCAGTGAACAATATGTGCACATCTACACTAGATCAGAAGATTTATGATGCTCATGTACATTTATCCAAACTGCATTCATGAGTTAATACAAAGAAATAATCTTTTGCAGTTTTGTGACAGAACACATGGCTATTCATCTGAAATACCTTTTCCTCAGACTATCAAAACCTGTCCAGAGGAAAAGTTACTGAGTTACCCATAGCAACCAATCAGATCGCTTCTTCCATTTCTGGAAAGGCCTCTGAAAAATGAAAAAAGCGATTGGTTGCTATGGGCAACTCAGCAACTTTTCCTCCAAACAGGTTTTGATAAATCTCCCCCACTGAGTTTTCAATATATTGATAAAAAATCTAGGCAACACATTTCCTTTAAATTGAACCTGTTTACACCTTCTTGCTGCCTGATTGGTCTGGATGGTCTCCAGCGGCTTCTTCCCGCCCCATATGCCTTATTGATAGATCTTTTCCTGTTTGGGTTGAGGGAGGGAGGCAAGATGGGGAGAAGCCAGTAGGGACCATCCTGATGTCTCCTAGTTCCGACAGACAAATCCAAGGAACTTAGTGGCTATTTTTGCCTAGAAATCTGATCACGTTGCACTTTTACTTTGTTGTCTTTTGAGGACATGCTGTAAAAACAATAAATAAATAAAAAAGGAGATGCAGGGATGCAACCTTTGAATACATTACAGTATGCACTGGTACACTATTGTCTAGTCAGAAATGTGACCCAAATTTGATATAAACAGCCTAACTTATTGTTAATACATAGCACTTAAATATGCTTTGAATTATTGATACATTATTGTAATAAAGTACTACATTATTAATAGAGGCAGCATTCACATTAAGGTGTGAGAGGGAATGTATTGACAAGTATAGACAGCTACTGCATATGTATAAGCGGTGTTATAATAATTCTTTATATAGCTTCTACAGATTGGTTATAGGGCCGTACGGCTAATTGATGATAGATTTTAGTGCCGAGTCCACATGAAAATGCAGTATACAGTAGAATATATTCAGATGAGGTTTTTCAAAGCTCTATCCACAGATGGCAGGAAGAAAAATATATGCAGATTTCAGGGCTTTTAGGATTTGAAAATTCACAGCAAACAACCGATAGACAGATAAATGAATGAAAACAACATCAAAAAGGTCCAAACCTCTGTTTGTGAACATAGCCTAATAAAAACAGCCAACTCCTATAAATGCTTATATCTGGGTGTATTTATCAATGGTTATAATAAACTACTGGGGCAGTCATTCTTCTGAAAGACATCAAAATGAAATGCATGAGTTATTAGTACTAAACATGTTTGGGAAAATGTATTAAGCTGTGTATGCCGGAATGTACAAAAGCAGCAAATTTTTCCACAAATTCTGTGTGCATTCAAATGTGATGAGAAATGTGGGTGGTGTTTAGCAAGGAAGGCATGGCCTCTCGCTTTACCAACAATGTACTGTAATAAATATTGCACAAATATATGCCAACTCATAGGCGTCATGGACAGCCACTTATGGATTATATGTATAGGAGGCATGTACCTCTTTTTACATTTGGCTACCTTATGCTGGTTTCTGCAAGGCTTGGTTGACATATGTCCGGCATAGGTGAACTCAGCCTAGATCTCGACACAACTGATGCCATAACTGTTGACAACGTGAATCAGTTGTCATCCGTAGTATGGCATCTGGCGTCCTCTGTTTCTAGACACAACGAAAGCTGCGTTCCTCTGTCTGGTGCCGTCCAGCGTGTCCAATCATCCAGTGTCAAAATTGAGACGCTGGATGATTGTGAACTGTCCCATTCAAATGAATGGGATCAGTTTTAGCATCAGTTTCCCTTCAATGCATGCCTGAGGGAAACTATGCTGGATGCCGGACATATGTGAACCCAGCCTTAATCTCCCCATTCTGTTAGGCCTTGTTCATATGTCCGAAACTGCGCCATAGATTCTGCAGCGGCAGAATTCCATTGTATTCAGTGGGATTCTGCTGCTCTGTGCACACGTCTGCAGAAACAATTAGCCTGTCCATTCTTTCTGCAGAATCCACACGGAATGCATTGCTGTCTATAAGACAGCACATTCCCATGTGGTCCTAGTGCCGGCAAGTTATGGCGCCCACAGTGTGCTGAATGTCTGCACAGAGATTTAGCATGCGGATATTCTGGGGTGTGAACATAACCTAAATATGTGTAGATGTTTATAGGTGTAGGAGGGGTTTACCCAAACACATTTTGAGCATCTGAGAGTCAGAGTTATGTCAAAATGGATGCCAGTGTGTCTGTTCTTTTACAGCCATGGCCATTCATTTCAATCACCCAAAAGTTGTCAGCTAGGTTTGGGTCATTTTCTGACTGTATTTTTAAGTATTGGCTCAGACTTAAAAGAAGGATTTGCCATGACTAGAAATGACTTAAACATTGTCACTAGCTAAAAACCTCTGGGTCATTAAAATAAACGGGGACCATGCCTGTCCGAGCATGAATATGTTGGCACCCCATTTTGACAACATGCTGCTGTATCCGTATCTTAGATGCCCAAAACATGGTGTAAACCCTTAGGCTTCTTTCACACTGTTGTTGTGACACAGCAGTGCGACGTCCGTCAGGAAACCTGGGGAGAATAGCGGGAGAAGAAATTCATCATGCAACGTCTTTTTCTCCCGTTACTCCTGTCAAAAAACAATGGCACCCGACGGACCCCATAATAGTAAATGGGATCTGTTCGGAGCCATTGTGCCCCATCTGGATTAACAGCCAATAAGGGCTCAAATAAAAAAAAATAAAAGTGCCTGACAGACAATCTCCAACAGGGCACAACGGCAGTGTGAAAGGGGCCATACACTTATTTGTTCTGTCCACATAAACCAAATGGAAGGGATAAATTGTTCCTCCCTTTACTGCTAGCTTTAACAGTAAATATATAAGGACATAAGCTTTTGTTAGTTTTTTCCAAATGACAGTGGCTATTTAACTATGTCCTAGCAGATTTCAAAAGTGTTGATCAGCAGGGGTCTGAGTGTTCAGACCTCCACTGTTCAGGAGAATGAGCCAGGAGAAGACTGCACACAACACCTCCTCTCCCGGCTCCGCGTCACACTCGTAATGGAAGTCTTTAAAGCATGTCTCCATCATGTGACACACACAGCAGGGAATGGAGCATGCGGCAGCACAGACTTCAGCTCGTTCTCCTGATTGGTGGAGGTCTGAACACTCAGGCCCCTGCGGATCAAAACTTGTGACAGGTCGCTAGTATATACATTTATGTTCCTAAAGCACCTATTTAATACACAAGACATATATAGGAAATAGTTTGTAACTAGTAGTTATTGCTGGTACTTGTTACCAAGGAAACCATGGAAGCCTACTGCTATCCTTATGACGTTCAGTCCAAATGGGCATCTGTCATTCACTGTGTCATTATTTTTTAATACACTGCTTGGTATAGCATATGTATGTAATCTGTCTGTCCATCTCATTTCTTTCTTTTCTTTCTTTCTTCCTTCCTTTCTTCCTTCCTTCCTTCCTTTCTTTCTTTCTTCTCTCTATCTCTGCAATGACAGATATTTGGTAATAAAACAATTATTTGTAATTGTCCATTTTCTCTGTGTTTTAAGTTTGTTTCAGAACCAAAAAGTGAAGCCGACTGCCTTGAAAACATCCGAGAGTTCCTAAGAGCATGTAGTTCTCTCCGCGTCGAGGTGAGTGTTCCTATCACTTACCTTTCTATTATGCATGAAGCTGGTTTACAATTGGCCTGCAGGTAACATCAGAAGGCTATGTATGCTCTAGCTAGGTTAGATCACTCATGACGTACTGTATGTATGCAGCATCTAAATCATCGCTAAATGCAAAGAATTTGAGGATGGGCTACACTTTAACTCCTAAGATCTTTATTAAAGTGTACCTGACCTTTTAAAAAACCTATGACATTTCACAGAGACATGCCATATGTTTTGATTGGTCAGGGTCTCAGTGCTGAGATCCCCACTGATCATCTGAATGGGGGAGGAGAAGCACATGCCTGCCCTCTTCACTCCCAAGATTACAACTTCCTTAGACTAAAGACTTATAATGGTGCCTCCTGTGTAGCGGGCCAAAAATTGTTGTGGGCCATGGTGTAAAGAGCACAGTAATTATGGGGGGGGGGTTTATCATTGAAACTCCAGCCAATTAAAACTATTAACACGTCTTCATGCCAAATGATAGGCCATCAATGTCTGATCAGCATGGTGCCAAGGCTTCAATGGGAGATATGCTGCAGTAACCCAGCACACCACTACATAATGAATGGAAACAGGGAAAAAGGGAATAGTGTAGCTCACCTAAAGGGGTACTCCGTGGGAAAACTTTATTTATTTATTTATTTTTTAATCAACTAGTGCCAGAAAGTTAAACAGATTTGTAAATGACTTCTAATAAAAAAGTCTTTACCCTTTCAATAATTTTTAGCAGCTGTATGCTACAGAGGAAATTCTATTCTTTTTTGTCTTGTCCACAGTGCTCTCTGCTGACACCTGATGCCCGTATCAGGAACTGTCCAGAGCAGGAGAAAATCCCCATTGCAAACTTATGCTGCTCTGGACAGTTCCTGACACGGACAGAGGTGTCAGCAGAGAGCACTGTGGACAAGACCAAAAAGAAATTCAAAAAGTAAAGAATTTCCTATGTAGCATACAGCCGCTAAAAAGTACTGGAAGCGTAAAGATTTATTAGTAGAAGTCAGTCATTTACAAATCTGTTTAACTTTCTGGCACCAGTTGATTTAAAAAAAAAAGTTTTTCACTGGAGTACCCCTTTAAGGCGGAGTATGTACCCAAGGTTACTTGTGCAACTACACACAAAATATATATGTGGAAAAAATATAATAAGTTATAAAATTATATAAAAAACAGTCCTCAAAGGTAAATAGGAAATTAGAAAGATTATATCCAGTAAATATATTAATAATATTTAATTTATTGAATAGTTGTTAGTATAGGCGACTGGGATCTAGTGCAGGGCCCTTGCGCAGACTCCAGTAAAACAAAATGTATTTTGTTTTACTGGAGTCTGCACCAGGGCCCTGCACTAGATCCCAGTCTCCTATACTAACAACTATTCAATAAATTAAATATTATTAATATATTTTAGAGATGAGCGAACTTACAGTAAATTCGATTCGTCGCGAACTTCTCGGCTCGGCAGTTGATAACTTTTTCTGCATAAATTAGTTCAGCTTTCAGGTGCTCCGGTGGGCTGGAAAAGGTGGATACAGTCCTAGGAGACTCTTTCCAAGGAATGTATCCACCTTTTCCAGCCCACCGGAGCACCTGAAGGCTGAACTAATTTACGCAGGATAAGACATCAACTACCGAGCCGAGAAGTTCGTGACGAATCAAATTTACTGTAAGTTCGCTCATCTCTAATATATTTACTTGAGCTAATCTTTCTCATTTCCTATGTACCTTTTGAGGACTGTTTTTTAAATATAATTTAATATAATTTATTATATTTTTCCCATGTATAATGAATGGAGCCAACTGCTTCTGGCGGTTCACTGTTCATGTGCCGAAGCAGCTGATCAACATTGGTGCTGGTTGTCACCACTCCACCAATCAGACATTGGCGGCCTTTTCGGTGAATAACTCCCAATATTAAATGCCCCAAATAGACATTTAATTGTTTTACTTTCCTGGGTATACAATTTATTTTAGAATGGACTCTATGAAAATATTTTATATTGGATGATTTAAAAAAAAAAAAAAAAGCCCCTGAAGCTTCCATTCTAATGACTCCTGAAACTTGTTGTTTCCTGCTTCCTCTGATGCGTTTTTTCTGCAACAAATGCCTGATAAGCCAATCACAAGCTGAGGAGGGTCAGCCCCAGTGGGCATTGATTGAGCGGGTATTTTCTCAGGAATGATGTGCCAGAGGAAGCAGGAGCAGCAGGGAATGGAAGCCATCATCATAGCAGCTACGCTCATTGGTGGCAGGTGAGTATGCCTTATTTCAATAGCAAGTCCAATATAAAAAACAAAATCTATGTGGCCAGAATATCCCTGCATAGTGCTTATTCCAATCAATGGGTTGTCTATCTGATACAGAACAGGTCCTCCAGAGAAAGAGATGCTCTTTGTAACTGATCTCCACTGTGACCATGAGATCCTGAACCAAAAAAACACCTCTATTAAAGGAGAACTGGAGTAAAAAATTTAAAAAACAAACTTTAACTCACCATCCGGCATTCCCCCCGTTGCGCCGATATCGGTGTCCCAGTCCTCCAGTGCTGGTCTTCTTCCTGGGGACGGTGAGTCATACTGCGCACAGCATATCACCGGCCACAGCGATGTTCCGCCGTCATGTAAGGAGCCCGGGCAACAGGGAGAAGACGGGGCCCAGGCTCCTTACATGACAGTGTGCTCAGCCACTGCGGCGCAAAGGGGGAACATAAGGTGAGTTAAAAAAATTAAAAAAAAATCAACTTGAAGTTTTTGCAGCCCAGGCAGCACAGAGGTAATTAAAAAATTTTCTCTACACTTTCACTCCTTAAAATCAGAATGTCTTCGAGTATATGACTTTGGGTTTTCTAACATAGAAGACTCTCTTAGGGTAGGGTCACACAGAACGGATCCGCAGCATATTTTACGCTGCTGATCTGCCAATGATGGACCCTACGATGTGCCTCCAGCTGTGCCTGCTCATAGCGGCAATCTGTTATGTGTCTCTGCGAGTCGCTGTGCGCATGTGCAGTTCATGCACACTAATCGCGGCTGCTCTCGGCCTAGCTCAGGGAGCAGGGGGAAAAGCCGCAATGTCTGCGAGTACACTGCGCGTGCATGCAGCGATTCACAGATTGCTGCTACGAGCAGGCAGGCACAGCTGGAGGCGTCAGTCATCGGCGGTTCTGCAGCGTAAAATATAACCCTACCCTTAAGAGGTAAGTACTGTAAATTTTCTTTACGGTAGTCTGTCATAAAGTTTTGAGCACTTTTTCTGAGAAAAATGATACATTTTTAAAATCTCTTGGTGTAAACCATGTACCCTGTTATACTGGCAGCAGTCCTGATTCAAATAGTTATTATAGCTTTAGCTTCCTTTAATCTGCCAATTTGAATTCAATAGTAAATAGGTTGGGTTGTGAAACCACGCCCTTTTCTAGCTGATTACGCCCCTTTTCAGTCCGGCCATGCCCCTTTTTCAGGTTTGTCAGGTTTATTTTGGCGCAGACACAATTTGTGGCATGCAACCGGACTAAACAGGTCAGGTTAACAATAGTAAATCAGGGAAATTGTGGAATATTGGAAAGCACAGGACAAGACTAGAGGTGTCCAGCTACTGTTTATTATGCCTACCCGCCCCA
Source organism: Hyla sarda (assembly GCF_029499605.1). Lineage (NCBI taxonomy): Eukaryota > Metazoa > Chordata > Amphibia > Anura > Hylidae > Hyla > Hyla sarda. The sequence continues at coordinate 124,424,058 of NC_079197.1, forward strand.
TATTCTCTGGAATAGCACTGGTGAGAGGTTCCTTTTGTGAAGGCCCCTTCATGGCATTTCCCATGTGGTCACCAGAATTTTTTTTGGCTATCATTGTATCCAAGACATTACGGAAGAGGGTAAACCTCAATTCCAGTCAGTGCAACACCTACTGCTTCCTCGATCTGTATAACCTTACGACTTGTCCTTTTTAAAGTTGCAATTTCACTGTTGATGTGTATATATATTTAATGTTGAAATGTGAACATTACCATCTTTTTATTTGTTTTTCTATTGGTTATACATGACAAGCTGTTGTGGCTTGTCAGGAATGTGTATGACATGGAATGACGGTATATTTTGACTGGCTGGTTATCTCTAGTTCTGGCATGTTGCTGCAGAATATTCTGTATCTTTGTATTTATATATTTGGTTTTTAGTCCCTGGGAGGAGGACGGGGAATAAACTGGTGCCAGTTTAAAGTCCAGTAAACTATAAAATGAGTAAACAGTCTAAACAATCATTAAAAGAACACTAACAAAACACTTAAGGACATCATGTTGTTAGTTATTTGCTAACTACTACAGAGTCAGGTTTTACATTCTTGCTCCTCTTTATTTAGCCAATGAAAGATTATTACTAAACAGTGAGCCATTGTGTTATGCTAAATATTTGCAGTATTAGTAAGAAAAAAATCTGTCCTACAGCTGTATAATAAGTTGCTTAACGTGAAAGAAGGCAGAAAGTTTCTTTGTATAGTATTTCTAGAAATTGTATTTTTTCATTTGCTAGGATCAAATCAAAGTTGTCCACTTTCTCTTGTGTATACACTCAGCAGGTAAATTCTACCGCCACTTGTGCTGCATTTAATGGTGAAACCACCTATGGAATTCTGTCCCGCTAGATACATACATAGAACAGGATAACTGGAAAAGAGCCAAGATAATTGCTACCCAATCTTCATCAGATTGAAATGAAATGAAACATTTTTAACAAATGAGCTGCAGATTCCCTTCATAGATAACAAAATAAGTGTACCATACATAGCACTGCTGCATTGCAGGTGAAGAGATGACTTCTAAAAAAAGCAAATCGAGAATCAGGTAGGACTGAGCAGCACCTAAGCACATCAGAACCAACTTCTTTGACATTTGAACTGAGCAGATTGATATTCACTTTATTGAGAAAAGATTCAGTATAACTTGTAACTAATAAATTGAAGCCCCTGTTCATTCTGGGCCTAGGAGTCCAGTGGGCGGTTCTTATCTTTGGCTGACAGCTCTCTCTGTATGCACACTTATACAGGGAATGCTGTCAATTACTTAGCAGGACTTCACACTGGACTCCTAAGCCTAGAGTGAGCAGGGACTTCAGTCTGTTAGTTACAAGTTATACTGAACCTTTTTTTCCACTAAACTATGTATCAATCTTCTCAACTTCCAGTTCTGTAACATTAAATTGATGAATTCAACAGTATTTGCTTGTTGAAAATTCTACTTTGGTGCAACTTGTTTGTTCTTATATCTGTTTTTGGCCTCCCACTTTTCTCTATTAGTGTCTGATTGGCTGTATAATGTCCTATCTACAGCCACACATGCCCTGCTCCTTTTTTTAGGGTGTTCCGAGGTGTCCAGAGATGGCACATCCTCCCCTAATCGAGGTTAGAAGGTTTCATGTAGCACCCATGCACCATGTCACTCCTGCAGTGAATAGTGGAGGTCGGATGCCTATTTGGAGCACTAGATTGACAGATTACAGACAGACTAGATTGACAGATTACAGAATGTCTTTAGGCAAATATCTGAAATATCTTAAGTTCTAAAACAAGTAACTGGCAGGCAGCAGAGGATAATGGTGACGGATCACTTGCGGTTACCCTAAAAAGATGGGTTTCTGCAATTTTGAGGTTGGAATACAGTGTAGCTTGTAGAAATAAGCAGATACATATTGAACTAATACATAGGAATTGTGCTTTTCCACAGCTGTTTGAGGCACATGACCTTTACGCTGGCGAGAACTTCTCTAAGATACTGAACACACTTACTGCTGTCAACAGAGCTACTGAAGGTAAGAGTACCACCGCTCAGAGATACTGAAGGTAAAAGGGGCACACCACACTGGAATCTGTGTGATATTGGCCTGTCCTGCAGATTATAAATAGGGAAGTCAAAAGCCTCAATATATTTGCAGTGAAGTGAATTCTGTCAAATTTTTGCAGAACGTATGAAAAGCTTTGATCAGTTGGGGTCTGGATGTTCAGACCACTGCTGATCATTAGGTCGAATCAGGATAAGCATGCATCTGAGGGCTATACTCCCTCACCCTGGCTGATCAAAAAACATTTTTTAATGACAGTAATGCTTTAAATAAACATATGTTGGATTCAGATGTGTAGGATATAAATACTAACATATAAAGGGTCAGAAAATCAAGAGTATTGTTCACACTGGACTCAGAACAATGAACACACTAAACACCCCACTCCAAACATGGAGGGACATCAATACCAAAGCCAAATAGACTCTTAGCCAGTGGGCACTCTGCACAGACTGTTCAGGATACCAGCCTAGGCGGAAACAAAAAATACTAAATACAAGCAAACACTGTTACAGGCACAATACTTACTCACTCACTCACTCACTCACTCCTAGATAGATGGATTAGCACAAGGCTCAGAACAAAATTCTATCCTAGGAGTAGCAGGAATAAACAAGGTAAAAACAGGACTGACATAACGCACAGTGTGAACATGGACTAAGATATATCAAGGTAATTACAGAACGTACGTACACAAATACTAAAACCTTACAATATACTAAAACAAAGCAGGATAACATCTATATATCAAACAGGGCAGATAACCATGGTTAAAACTCAGGAAATATGCTCAAACAGACAAAAACTAAAGTGCATAATAAACCGTACATGGTCAGAGTACATCTAATTACATATACATTAGAGTATATCTAATTATCAGCAGCCAGCAGCACCTGAAGAGGCCTTATATATATCCTCCCAGTGTTGAAGGGTTAAGTCTTCCCAAACCAGGGAGAATTAGCAAAAAGAAAAAAAAACTGTTCAGACACAAAACAATGTATGAACAAGACCTAAAACAGGAAAATGCAAAAACACAGAAACGGACAGTACAGTATGCCAGCAATAAACTCTCACATATTTCAGCTACAATTTACACCAATTTCCGGCATTTATTATATTAAATCACTTAGGACACAGGAGGCCGTGGCCAATCCTACTTAGTCCTGTCCACTTTATAACCTCCTTATGGCCCATGATGTATGTGTACTTCATGACCACATTAAGGGTATGGAGACACGTATTGTATTTTGAAGTCAATGGGTGGCAAAATCAGCTGTGTATTTTGCTACCCATTGTCCCTGATTTACTATTGTAAATCCGACATGCTTTGTCAGATTGTGCGCCAGATTCTGGCACATCGCAACAGATGCTGTCTCATTGTGCCAGAATTCTGTCTCGTTGCGCCAGAAATGAAAAAAACCCAACCAACTCTCCATTTTACTGAGAGAACCCGAAAAAGGGCGTGGTCATCGGGAAAAGGGACGTAATATCAGAAAAGGGATGTGTCCCCAACATTTTCACAAAAACCCAACATATTTACTAAGGTTTCCACAGAAAATGTGGTGGATTTCAGCTAAGGAAAAACCCTACATATCAAAGCATGTGTACAAAATCCAAAATGTAAATCTTGTGCATAGCCCTAGGGGGGGGGGGGGGGGTGGTCCTGAGCCCCCCCCCCCCCCAGCACCAATCACCCTTTACCACGAATGTCCTGATTCGTTGGCCCTTACCGGACAACGAATCAGGATTCCTGCTGGGGGTGTCACTAATGGCTTTCGCTCTGCCTCTAGTTCGGAGGGCGAGAGTGGGTGCTGGGAGTGGACACTGGCAGCTGGGGCCCCTGATCCCCGGTGTCAGCAGTGGGATCGGGGCTCTAGGACCAGCAGCAGGAGGTAAGGCTGTGCCTCCTGCTGTTGTTAGCAACAACTCCCAGCATGCACAGCCGAAGTGCCTTCAGCTGTTGTATAATTGCGACTCCCAGCATGCACAGACAGACAAAGGTCATGCTGGGAGTTGTAGTTGTGCCTCCAGCTGTGGCATAACTACAACTCCCAGCATGCCCTTTAGCTGTGCATGCTTAGAATTGTATTATACAACAGCAGAAGGAGAGTGCTGTCTGCCTCCAGCTGTTGCATAACTACAACTCCCAGCATGCCCTTTGGCTGTCAGTGCATGCTGAGAGTTTTCGTTTTGCAACAGCTGAAGGCACACTGGTTGCGAAACACTGGGTTAGGGTTTGCTACCTAACTTAGTGTTTCGCAACCAGTGTGCCTCCAGCTGTTACATAACTACAACTCCCAGCATGCACTGACAGACCATGCATGCTAGAAGTTGTAGTTTTGCAACAGCTGGAGGTACACTGGTGCGGAAACACTGCGGTTGTCTGTTACCTAACTCAGTGTTTCCCAACACTGAGTTGCATAACTACAACTTCAGCCTCCACGGTCTGTCAGTGCATGCTGGGAGTTGTAGTTTTGCAACAACTGGAGGTTTGCTTTTCCTCCCATGTGAATGTACAGGGTACATTCACACAGGTGGGGGTTTAAAGCGAGTTTCCCGCTTCAAGTTTGAGCTGCAGTAAATTTGAACCCCACCCTTGGGAATGTATGCTAAAACACTACACCTACACAAAATAAAAAGTAAAACACTACAGTAAAACACTACATATACACACCCTTACACAGTTACCCCCTGTACGTCTCGTACAGCATTGTTTCCAAAACTGAGCCTCCAACTTGCAAAATAACAACTCCCAGTATTGCCAGACAGCCATTGACTGTTCAGGCATGCTGGGAGTTTTGCAACAGCTGGAGGCACCCTGTTTGGGAAACACTTCTTTAGGGTATTTTTGGTATTGGAGGCAAGTGTAATACTTGCATATGGGTCCGTCCCTATGTAAATCCCTAATTTAGGCCTCAAATGTGCATGGCGTTCTCTGTTCAGAGCTTTGTTGTATTTCAATGCCACAGTTAGGTGCCACATATTTCCGTACTCGGGAGAAATTGCCTAACAAATTTTGTTGGGCTTTTTCTTCTTTTACCCCTTATGAAAAGGTGAAGTTGGGGTCTACACCAGCATGTTGTTATAAAAAAAAAATTATTTTTTAGACTAACATGCTGCTGTTGCCCCATACTTTTCATTTTCTCAAGAGGTAAAATGAAAAATTTGTAACACAATCTCTCCTGAGTACGGAAATACCCCATATGTGGACGTAAAGTGCTCTGTAGGCGCACAACAGGGCTCATGAGTGAGAGTGCGCCATGTACATTTGAGGCCTAAACTGGTGATTTCCACAGGGCTGGCTGATAGTTACAGCAGTTCTGACATAAATGCAAAAAATAAATAAAACTCATTTTGGAAAATGAACCCCTCACTGAACGTAACAAGGGGTATAGTGAGCCTTAACACTCCACAGGTGTTACCCCAAAGTTTTGATTTTCACAAGGGGTAATAGGAAAAAAAAGCCCCCCAAAAATGTGTAACCCCAATTCTTCTGAGTAAGGAAATACCCCATATGTGGATGTAAAGTGCTCTACTGGCGCACTACAGGGTTCTAAAGAGAAGGAGCGCCATTGGGCTTTTGGAGAGGGAATTTGGATGGAATTGAAAACCATGTGCGTTCACAAAGCCCCATGCTGCCAGAACAGTGGACCCATTTTGGAAACTACACCCCTCACAGAATCTAACAATGGGTGCAGTGAGCATTTACACCCCACAGGTGTCAGACAGATGTTTTGAACAGTGGTCCGTGAAAATGAAAAATTTTATTTTTCATTTGCACAGCCCACTCTCCCAAAGATCTGTCAAACACCAGTGGGGTGTAAATGCTCACTTCACCCCTTATTACATTCCATGAGGGGTGAAGTTTCCAAAATGGGGTCACATGTGGGGGGGTCTACTGTTCTGGCAGCTTCTATTCCAACCAAATTCTCTCTCCAAAAACCAAATGGCGCTCCTTTTCTTCTGAGCCCTGTTGTGCGCCCGCAGAGCACTTTACATTCACATATGGGGTATTTCCACACTCATAGGATATGGTGTTAAAAATTTTGGGGGGCTTTTTCTCCTATTACCCCTTGTGAAAATGAAAAATCTGGGGTAACACCAGCTATCACGCCCCCTCCCGTAGGCTTGCATTGAGGGGCGGAGCGTGACGTCACACGGGGGCGCAGGCGTGACGTCACACGCCGCCCGCCCTGTGATCGCCGGTAATCAGACACGGAGCGAACATGCTCCAGGGACTGATTACAAACGGGGTGCCGCGTGCAAGATCACGGGGGTCCCCAGTGGCGGGACTCCTGCGGTCAGGCATCTTATCCCCTATCCTTTGGATAGGGGATAAGATGTCTAAGCACCGGAGTACCCCTTTAACTTCAGAAGCTCATAAGTACTGAATGGATTAAGATTTTTTAATAGAAGCAATTTACAAATCTGTTTAACTTTCTGAAGCCAGTTGATATATATAAAAAAGTTTTTACCTGGAATACCCCTTTAATGAAAGTTCATCAATCACCTGTAGGGTGTTAAGGCTCAATATACCTCTTGTTATGTTCCTTGAGGGGTGTCGTTTCCCAAATAGTGTGCCATGTGTTTTTTTTTTTTTTTTGCTGTTCTGGCACCATGGGGCTCCCTAAAAGCGACATGCCCCCCCTCCCCCCTCCAAAAAAAAAAGCATTTCAGAAAAATGCGCTATCCAAAATCTCATTGTCGCTCCTTCCCTTCTGAGCCCTGTAGTGTACACACAGAGCATTTACATCCACATATGAGGCAATTCCTTACTTTAGAGAAATTAGGTTACACATTTTGGTGGGCTTTTTCTCCTTTTACCCCTTGAAAAATGGGTCTACAAGAACATGTTAGTGTAAAAAATGAAGATATTGAATTTTCTCCTCCACTTTGCAGCTATTCCTGTGAAACACCTAAAGGGTTAACAGACTTTCTGAATGTAATTTTTAGAGATGAGCGAAGTTACAGTGATTCGATTCATCAAGAACTTCTCAGCTTGGCGTTTGCTGACTTTATCCTACATAAATGAGTTCAGCTTTCAGGTGCTCCGGTGGCTGGAAAAGGTGGATACAGTCCTAGGAGAAAGTCTCCAGCCACCGGAGCATCTGAAAGCTGAACTCATTTATGCAGGATAAAGTCAGCAACTGCCAAGCTGAGAAGTTCATGATGAATTGAATCATTGTAATTTTGCTCATCTCTAGTCATTTTGCATACTTTGAGGCATTTTCATAATGGGGTCCATTGTGGGGGGATTTCTAACATAAAGATCCTCAAATTCACTTCAAAACTGAACTGGTCTCTGAAAAATTCAGATTTAGAAATTTTCGTGAAAAATTGGAAAACTGCTGCTAAACTTTGAAGCCCTCTAATGTCTTTAAAAAGTGAAAACATGTCATCGTTATGATGCCAACATAAAGTAGACATATTGTATATGTGAATTAATATGTAAGTTATTTGGAATGTCCAATTTCCTAACAGGCAGAAAGCTTCAAAGTTAGAAAAATGCTAAATTTTCAAATTTTTCACCAAGAAATGCAAGTGTGGACGAAACTTTACCACTTAAATAAAGAAGAATATGTCACAAAAAAACAATCTCTGAATCAGATTTATAAGTAAAAGCATCCCAGAGCTATTAATGCTTAAAGTGACAGTGGTCAGAATTGCAAAAGATGCCCTGGTCCTTAAGGTCAAAATGGGCTTGGTCCTTAAAGCGCAACTGTCACGTATTTGTACCCCCATAAACTAATCACAGGGTAACAAAGTTCTTTAGAATTACTCTACAGATATACCTTTTACTGCTTACTAGCAGCTTTTATCAGGCTAAAAAATGCTTTATAAGACAGCCAGCAACAGTCTGATAGGCGTGACTATGGCCCGCGGCCACCACACCTATCTCCTGTATGTCATCGCTAGGATCGCTGTGTGATTGGTCCCAGCACATAGACCCCTTTTTTATCCTTATCTGTGGCGGCGAACATACAAATGTCTAAGTAAAACAAGTGCCCGCTCTTCTATAAGCTTACAATGCCCGTTCTCCTATTCTATTAGGTTACAGTGCCGTCACAGCAGGTTAGTTTGCATACCAAGCGGCAGAGCATTAAGCTGTGCACTGGGGCCGGGAGCAAGTGCTCGCTATGAAAACTAGCTGCCTGCAGTGCTGGAGATGTGAAGAAAACTGTCTCCTGGTGCTGCGGGCCACAAGCGCTCTCTCCTGATGGCCCCTGTATGCTGTGATTACATCAGCGGCGCTGCGGGCGGCTAGTTTTCATAGCAAGCGCTCGCTCCCGGCCCCAGTGCGCAGTGTAATGCTCTGCTCTTGCTATGTAAACCAACCCCTTGTGACGGCACTGTAACCTAATAGGAGAATAGGAGAACGGGCACTTGTTTTACTTATACATTTGTATGTTCGCCGCCACAGATAAGGAAAATAAAGGGGCCTATGTGCTGTGACCAATCACACAGACAGCCAGCAACAGTCAAATAGGCGTGGCTATGGCCCGCGGTCGCCACGGCTATCAGACTGTTGCTGGCTGTCTTATAAAGCATTTTGTTGCCTGATAAAAGCTGCTAGAAAGCAGTAAAAGGTATATCTGGAGAGTAATTCTAAAGAACTTTGTTACCCTGTGATTAGTTTATGGGGGTACAAATTCGTGACAGTTGCGCTTTAAGGGGTTAAGGATGCATGAAGCCGGCTCTGGAGCCAAACTCTCATCATACCTGGCGATGCTCAGCTGTGGTCCGTAAACCAGCATTGGAGGTAGCTCTAATGCTGGTTATTTAACCATCTAGATGCTTCTGTCAGTAGTAACAGCAAATACCCTGCATATGGTGTAAGAGTTACTCTATGTAAATATGAGAAACTATTATACTTTCTCTGCTATAAAGTTTGTTTATTTTTTAAATATTTTCCATTATTCTTAATTTTACTTTATATTCGTATTTATATGCACACCAGAAGAGTCATTGAAGAGGCCATGTTCTCGAAGGACTTCACAGTCGCATAGCTTTACAGCATCCTCTCAGATAAACACTCAGGGAACAGATAGTTCAGCGCGAGTACTACGAAGGCAGTCGAAACCGATGGTATGTCTCTGCTTATGAGCATTATTTACACTTTAATGGGGTTTATCTGAATTGTAAATTATTAACATATTTGCTTCCTCACAGTAGCCTGTTTTCTATGTGTAAGCTACCACACGTTTCTGGGGTTCTAGTATAAGCATTTTTTAGTTACAGCCGCCAGTGACCACAGTGTTTCCTACAGGGGATGGCTCGTGCGGATCTTTGTTCAAGTCTCAGCAAGCATTAAGCATTTTCATGGATATAGATGAGGGAAGACCTGCTGCTTCCCCTGCCCACACAGTGACTGACAGTTCTCTGTTTACAAATACTAAGACAAGCTGTCAGTCACTGTGAGGGGGAAGGAGGAATCTCAGGCTTTCTCTGTGAGAGGACAGGGGGAGCAAAATGGCAGAATTTGCGTGCAGAATTCTGCATGAATATTCTGCATGGAAATTCCACTGCAGCAGAGTCCCATTGATTTTCAATGGGATTCTGCTGCACTGATCATGCGGCAGAAGTCTGCAAGGAAAGGCATTGCTGTTTATGAGACTGCGTATTTCCGAGCAGTCCTATCGCCCGCCGGTAGTCAAAATTGCAGATTGTCTGCACTTTTTTTCTGTGCCTGTCCCGTGTGAACCCAGCCTTAGATTTCTGTATGAGAGGGTGAAAAAAGCAGGACTCTCAGGCTCTCTCTGTGAGTGGGGGAGCAGGAATCTCAGCCTTTCTTCAAGTGAGTGGATAAGCAGGACTCAGGCTTTAAGTTAGTGGGGAAGCAGGACTCAGGCTTTCTCTGTGAGTGGTTGGGGGAGCAGGGATCTCTGTGCAGCACCTGTGTCGCACTTGGAATTCTGGGGGGCGTGACGTGGAAACCCAGCGTTCTAAACCTATTGTTTAGAATGCTGGGTGCTGCACAGAGCTCGCGGAGGGGGTCCCAGTGGCGGGACTCCCATGATTAGACATCTTATCCCCTATCCTTTGGGCAGAGTACCCCTTTACACTTCTCCTGAAAGTGCCCTTTGAATGCAGTGAACAGTGGACACCCTGTCAGTGTGGAAGAGGCCAGGGGATAAACTTGGTCTCTGCCTCTCTCTCAACTCACGTTCTAAACTAGTACTTGACTTGTGTTCGGTTAGGGACAGGTGAGAAGGGCCTTAAATGGACTTTCCTTACCCTACACCTGATGTGATTTTGGCTTTAATGGGGTACTCTGGCCCTAAGACATCATATCCCCTATCCAAAGGATAGGGGATAAGATGTCTGACCGCGGGGGTCCCGCCGCTGGGGACCCCCGCAATCTTGCATTCAGTACCCACCTCTTTGAGCTGCATACCGCGCTGCCATCTCACAAACTGCTGGGTGGCGACCACGGGGCCGGAGTATCGTGTCGTCACGAATCTGCCCCCGTGTGATGTCACCCCCCACCCCTGCGATGCAAGTCTATGGGAGGGGGCGTGACGGAGTACCCCTTTAAAAGTAAACCTAATGCGTGTGTAGTGCTATTAACCCCTCTGATACCATGCAGTGTCAGCTTGACTCGGAAAAAACATTACATCATATGCACAGAATAAATACATATTTTTCTCTGATATAAAGACACAAGCGTTTATCCACCACCCATGACTACTAATCATTGTGAAACATTACATGTCCTGATTATTATTCACTAAAGATGTGAATAAACTATTTTAATGCAACTGGTAAGTGCCGGAAGTATTGTATACTTATTCTGAGGGAGGGTCCCATCCATAAACACTGCCACATGCAGAGTACCAAAATTCACTGCAAGTTTTAGGTTTACTGAAAGATTTCAGGATTATTTTAAAAATATAAATATGTGGTGTTCCACGGGGGAGCGATGAGGTGTATGGGACAGATGTTATTAACCCCTAAATGTTCATGATGCCAGAGCGTGGTTTTCCTAAGTAACCACCCGAAGGTAGCTCCGCTATCCCGAGGTTAGGCAGGGTAATAATAGTCCAAGACCAGGTTAGGGTTCACAGTAGCTTTACTGAGGTAGACAGATGGTAACAGTCTTTACAGCTCAGCCAGGATCCCAGAGAGGTGGCCAGTAACATGGAGGGAACCTTGCAGCTTGCTAAGACTTGCAGTAACTTGACTGACTTTAGCACAGCCACGCTTACTATAATAGACTTGACTTGACTGAAGATAATGACAGCAGACATAGATGACTTGACTTACTGACATGTGGTTGTAGGTTAGGCTTGAGGCCTCCAGGTGTGCTGGACACTGGCTCTGAGACATCTGGACTGGACTTGGCCTCAGCAGAAAGTGTGGTGGATGAGAGAGATTCTGGTACCTCCCCCTCTTATAAAGGGGGGCCGAGCAAGTGTGGACATTAAAAAAAAAAAAAAACTACTTGTCCAAGGGACTAAAAAATAACACGATCTACTTGTCCCTCATGACGATCCACTTGTCCTGATACATAAAATAATTTCAACCAAAATAGTGCGTAAATAAGGTCTTTATTAATAGAAACTTAATAGGCAGACCAGTATGTCACCCCATTAGGTGGATAGGGCCCCTGATAAGTATGCCCCATTAAATAGGTAGTCCCCCCTTCAGGTAGGTACGTCCCCTCATCACGTAGACAGACATGAAGGGCTCCCCTTGTATGTAAAGTGGGCCCCACATATATATGTCCCCCCAGTTGGTAAAAAGGTAGGGCTCCCAGACTGGGCCCCAGATAGAAATGACCCCCATTAGGTAGAGCTCCCCCAGTAGGTAGACAGGTTCCAGATAGATATGACCCCCATCAGGTAGGCAGGTAGGGCTCCCATTTAAACAATTATACTCCCTAAGTCAGAGCTTTCCAAACTTTTCATGGTGACGCCCTTACATAGTTTGACACATCACACCCTGTGCCATATCATTCCCCTGTGCCATTATATTCCCCCTTCTCTGATGCTCCCTGTGCCATTATATTTCAGCCCCCCTGTGCCATTATATTTCAGCCCCCCTGTGCCATTATATTTCAGCCCCCCCGTGCCATTATATTTCAGCCCCCCCGTGCCATTATATTTCAGCCCCCCCGTGCCGTTATATTTCAGCCCCCCCTGTGCCATTATATTTCAGCCCCCCTGTGCCATTATATTTCAGCCCCCCCCGTGCCATTATATTTCAGCCCCCCCTGTGCCTTTATATTTCAGCCCCCCCTGTGCCTTTATATTTCAGCCCCCCCTGTGCCTTTATATTTCAGCCCCCCCTGTGCCTTTATATTTCAGCCCCCCGTGCCATTATATTTCAGCCCCCCGTGCCATTATATTTCAGCCCCCCCGTGCCATTATATTTCAGCCCCCCCTGTGCCTTTATATTTCAGCCCCCCCTGTGCCTTTATATTTCAGCCCCCTCTGTGCCATTATATTTCAGCCCCCCTCTGTGCCATTATATTTCAGCCCCCCCTGTGCCATTATATTTCAGCCCCCCCTGTGCCTTTATATTTCAGCCCCCCCCTCTGTGCCTTTATATTTCAGCCCCCCCCTCTGTGCCATTATATTTCAGCCCCCCTGTGCCATTATATTTCAACCCCCTGTGCCATTATATTTCAGCCCCCCTGTGCCATTATATTTCAGCCCCCCCGTGCAATTATATTACATCCTCCCCTCCTTTGCCACATCATTCACTGATTCACCAAACCCCCTCCCCCTGCTTTTTACCTGTCCTCCGTCCCCATGTGTGCTCTGGCAGGGTCAGGGGGTTAGCGGTTATGTTTCTGGACCGCATCCTCTTCCCTGACGGAGGTTTGCGCAATGAGTGCCATCATCGCACGCGCCTATGTCGGGACGCCGACGTCCTGCGCGACTTGCTATAGGCTGCAACATACAGCTGCAGTCTCTAGGAGCTAAGTGAAGGGTCGAGAATGATTGCCCTGTTATATGTGAATTCCTCAGGCATTTAGCCCTACTTGCCTGAAGCAGGGCTAAATGTCTGAAGAATTAACCTGCCCGGAACTGCATGTCCCGGGTGTTGGGTGATACAGTTTCCGCATCCCTGCCATAGGTCAAGCTGCAGGTCACCTGGTGCTCTCTGGGTAACAAACATGTGAATTGAACATGTGACCACATTATCATGTGACTAACTCAAAGGTCCTTTTATACCTAATACATATAATACTATGGGGGAGACGCTACAGGAGAGCCCCTAGGACACAGAGGGACTCGGTACTGTATGGGACTATATCCCCTACTGGGACATTACAGATAGTAAAAGGGAAAATAAATATCCCCAACAATTCTCAGTAAATATATTCAATATAAAAATTTTATTTAAACCACTTTTCAAATGAAAATACTGTATCAAAATATATATCCAGCATTTCCCCCTTTATTATATGCTCTCTCTTAACAAAGTAGACCCGACAAATATACTTCACAGCTGAGAAAACTAGAATAAAATTAGCAAAAGAGCAGAGGGATTGGTTTAGCATCATAGTGTTGAACTGTATTCATTTCTTCTGCTCTGTCTTGTGATTTACTTGTGTATTTACTAGTTCTTATCATATTTTTTTTGTTTCATATCAGGACATGACAGGAAATGGCAGTATTCAGTTAATTGTGAAAGCAAAGTTTAATTTCAAGCAGCAGAATGAAGATGAATTGTCATTTTCCAAAGGTGACACTATCCATGTCACCAAAGTAATAGATGGCGGCTGGTGGGAAGGAACACTGAATGGCAAAATGGGCTGGTTCCCCAGTAACTATGTAAAAGAATGTAAGCCTAATGGTAAGTATAAAGTTAAAGGACAAGTTTAACTATATGCAGGGGGCATGGTGGCCCATGCTTTACAGTCTCTGTATACTCTGCACTCAAAGGGTTTTGTGTACTCGGGCCGGGGTTATGACGCGCCGCTGTATAGGGAAGCCGGGGCTCTAAACGGGAGATCCCGGGGAGCCTCAGTGCTCGGACCCCCCGTGATCTAAAACTTATCCCCTATCCTTTGCATAGGGGATAAGATTTTTTACATGATATTGTCGTTTAAGGCTCATTGGAGAAAAAGTATTGGCAATTGTTATGTTTCTTAACCACAAGAATGACAAGTGTCTCTGCAAGTCTGAAATAAGACAAAAAAAGAGAAATGTGCTCCTAGTGGATTATTGCAATGGTAAAATGCCGTGTGCAGATTACTGCACCTTGCCGTGTATTGTTGTGCTAAGAGCACAACACCTTTGCGGGCATGTAGACTCGCTCGAAGTCTGTAGGTCTGGTGGGGTGGCTCCCTCAGCGTCCTTCACCGTAACCTCCAGGTAACGGTATAGTGTAGAAGAGTATGAAAAAGGTAAAAGGCTGGATGTCTTTGGCGCCTTCCTTAATAAACTGCAACGCTGCAGAATATCCCGAATAAGAAACTATATGTGGCTTTATGCAATTTCATGACTGTCTTTTATGCAATGGTTGAAAACTGTTGTTAAACAAACCTATATATTAGAAAGAGCAATTCCAGCTCAACCCAAGTAGACTCAGCCGCATCGCGGACCAGCGGGAACCACGCTGTATGCCAATGCCAGAAGCCAGCGCGGCAAACCTATATATTGTAATGGGTATTACTTTTATCCCAATTTTATACTGTATTATACAAGAACCGTATTATACTTTACTATTTTTTTTTACTTTTGACCCGATGACCTAGCATTTGAATGTTTTTTATATTTAAGTTGGAGCGCTCTGTGTCTGTAATACACACTGCCGGACGAAGATCCCGGTACAGGTTCGAAACAACTAACTTGCATTTTAACCTAATAAAAGCCATTTGTTAATTACATTTTGGCATATTCAGTTTATTGGGGGAAGGCGCCACCAAATTTTTCATTCTCTTCTAAATTTGTCTGAATCTGCAGGAGGGGAGAGATGGCTGTCAGCGATTGCTGGACTCTCCAGAAGAAAGGCAGAGATGTTATATTACTATGCCTGCCAGTCTCTGTATACTCTGCACTCAAAGGGTTTTGTGTACTCTGCTTATCTGGCAGCTGTAAGGCTTCTGGGTAATGATAAAATGCTGGATCTTCCCTGTAACTGGGGCTAATACTATATGTCAGCCCCATATATATGGCAAATCTGCAATAAAAAAGAGTACTGCCATGTTAAAATCAACAACCATGACAGAAAAGAACATGATTGAAAGAAGTATTTTAGCTGTAATTTGTGATATTACACTTGTGTTTTGGAAATGAGGGTGATCTCAACATTTTCTTCTTTAGATAATGCCATCATTCATATTGCCT